>NC_091123.1:182297224-182387224 GCF_040183065.1 Periplaneta americana | reverse complement strand
CTAATTGGAATAATAATATTTTACTACAGACGTAGAAAAATTAAGTTTGTTTTAATGAAATTTATTGATCACGTTTTATTTTCAATTCTGGTGGGATTATTATTGCTTAGGCCTACTTTTTTTTTCAAAGGTTATGTTTTTAATTACAGCTGTTAATTTTGTTGTTATTTTTATTTGTTACTTTACTAGAGACGTAGAAAAAGTCTGTTACAATAAAATGTATTAATCACGTTTTATTTCCAATTCTGGTGTGATTATCATTGCTTAACCTCATCCCACTTTGTTAACTACGTAGCCTACACTACAAGTACCGGTACACGTAAGTTACTCCATTAATTCATATTTCCATTATTATTGTTGTAAAGGGAAATGAAATTAATATTTATTGGTTTCATAGTTAATTATCGCTATATTCTTGAATGAATGAAGCGATTATATTAAATTTCAGTTCGTTTTGCACAAACAAAAATAATGTTAACCTATTTCTTGCAGGTATCTTCGAGTTTATGGTGGAATTTCATATACTTTATTAAAATAATAAAATTAACTTTATGCATTTAATATTTCAATAAGGGAAGGAAGGTGTTAATTTTTCCAAAAGAACACAACGGAAGTGTAACATATTTTGTCGTCTACTAGGAGAGAGATCTGCGATGATGAGGCGATAGTAGCGATCCTAGTGGTGGGCAACTACCCATGTTTGCAATTTTACTACATATTGAGCTTCGCGACTGTATATAGTAGACTGTGGTGACTCCTTATGTAACAACTAGATGGCAGCGTAGTAAACCTGACAAAAGTTGTTAACCTCAAAGCCTATAACACCGACATATCTGTTACATATATGATCTAGGATAAAATGAAATAAATAATAACCGTAGACATTTTTGTGAGATTCAGCGTAAGCAACAATGTAATATTTTCCTTACCTGGAGAGAGCCTGGCGTGTTACTTCATCCTTGTGGGTGCCTCTAGAAGTAATGTCGCTCACCATAAGCAGAGTACGTAAGACCAAGGTCACAGTTAGTGGAAAATTTCCAATCATTTTTGGCAGCTTTCCTGTCATTAGCGTGCACATCTTACTTTCGTCAAGTCCCATAAACACAACATTACCAGAAGTGTCAAACCCTCGCCGACCTGCACGGCCAGACATTTGCTGAAACTCTAGAGGATTAAGAAACGGACTGTCTCCAACAATTGCTACAGTCTTACAAGGCATATGAATTCCAAGTGCCAAAGTACCAGTAGCAAACACGAGGTTCACCATTTTCATCCTGAAAAGCATTTCAACAGCACTCCTCTCTTTTGCATTCATTCCACCATGGTGCATACCAATGCCACATCGAAGTCCAGAAGTGAATATATTTGGACGATTGTAACCAATTCTATATAGTCTTCTTTTAACATATTCCACTACTTTTCTGTCTGATAATCTCACATTCTTGATAGAATTGCATTGATTAATTTTACTTTGGGGCACATTCAATGAGGTTCTGAATTTATTTCTTGCAGCAGCATTTGTTTTTGAATTTTCAGGATCGTCTTTTTTCTCTGTTTCATGATTACCACTTTTTATCGTCTTCGTATGACGTTCTTTGTCAGCATTCATGTAAAACATTGTGGCTTTTCTGAAGAACGAACAGATCAAATCACGGTTATATGTGAAAACAATGGCTGGCAGCAAGTTTTCTTCTTTGAGACTGCATATGAATCTGATAAAATGATCATGAATGGAACTTTCTTTAGTTATACTTTTATTTGGCGACAGCAGAGATATCAGCTGCTTTCTAACAAAGTGAAAAGCCGAATCATTGTTCAAAGCCCAACTCGCAAACAATTCTCTCAATTCTTTCTCATAACTCCGGACTAAATTTCTCGAAATGAAGCCCTTTTCACAAGAGCAGAAGAACTTCTCTGGATCAAGCTCAGCTATCCGATGATCCTGTGGCTTTCCTTTCTTCATTGCATTATACAACTCATGCACTTCTCGTGGAGAAAGGGAAATGCTTTGTGGTACACATTGTCGCTCAATTATAAGAGATTGATCCACATAAGCATATGGATGTATATCAATAAACCTCCCATTTTCACAGTAAACTTGTTTCTTGAGATCTGCATGACGATCACTGTACACGACCAGGTTCACTTTGTAACAGTCAAGAGATTTTCTGGAACCATGTATTTCATCCTGTTCTTGTTTGAAGGTCTGCATACTCTGAAGCCAAGCATGGAGAGCTTCTGGTTCTTCAATTGTGGCTGACAGTGCAAGAAACGGACAGCGAATTAGAAGCAAACCACACTCCCAGGAAAACCCACCAGCCTGCCCTGCCAAACAGTGAATTTCATCAAAGATTATGTATTGTAATCTTTGTGCCCAGTCATGTCTTCGTGGCGACAGAAGTAATAACTCCAAACATTCTGGCACTGTGACTAGAATCTGACTATTTTCATCATTAGTACGATAATCTCTCGTAAACACACCATAAACTGATTTTCCAGCTGGCATTGCTTTATTCTTGAATCTCGCATAGATAGTTGCAGCTACTTGGTTCACCAACGCTTTTGTGGGTGCAACATACACCACTACACCATCATTTCCCTCTCGTAGAACCTTTTCCATGCAATAGTAGGACGCATATGTCTTTCCTGATGAAGTGGGAGCAACCACAAGCACAGACTGGCGTTTGTCTATACTGTCAAAGAGTTTGCGTTGCCAATTATCAGGTATGAAACCTTCAACTCTATTGTCTGGTTCTCCTGCGAGTTCCCTATCCAAATCTTCACCAAGATGAAGAAGTTGAAAATCAATCGAAGACATTCCTATTGAAGTAAATGACTCAGTATTGATTTCATAATTGATTTTCGAGGACTCTGGTAACTCCCATTTCTCTGCAATGCTCTGCAGACCCATTTGTCGCAAATATTGTCCAAGCTTCTCGACTTCATTTCTACTCAATGCACTGGTTCCGAAAACTTTCAGAATGTGTCGAATTACTTGGAATGTTTGCTTGGCATACTGAGGGTTTCTGTCAGAGGCTTTAGTCACATTTCTACATTCTGTTTTCCAAAGATGCCAGAGAATTTCTACTTTACACATCAACACCTTTTGTATAATTTTTGTTGTCTTTATACGTTTCTCTACATTTTTCATATTCTTCAGTGCTCTCTCGTAATTCCCTTTTCCCATAAGTTCATTATATCGTTTATTAAAATCACTGAAAAACACTTTGTCAGATTCTTCCTTCTTTTTTTCTTTTTCCTTGAGGTTATCTTCTATTATTCTCTTAGCTTTCTTTCCCAGTTTCTTTTCCTTTGCATTTTTCTTGTTGGATGAACTGTCACATACTATAGTCTTGGATTTGAGTGGCCTTCCTTCTATGCTAGATCCATATATAGTCATATAATATGCATAGTTATTCCTCATTCTGAGAATTCTTTTTGCGTCTTTCTTATTTTCAGCCTTTTTTTCAGTATTTCTTACACGATCACATTCATCTGTAAGTCGTCTGCCTGAATGCCAATGTCTTTTTTCTTCAAAATCTGAGTTTCGTGTTATAATACCTTGTATAAATTCATCCTCTTCAAAGCAGTTCTTTTCTGGTAGAATATCTCTGCAAAATTCTTTTGTCAGCAAACAATTTATTGGCACCAACTGCTTGACATTTTTCAGTGATGGTGACACTTTTACATTTACCTTAGATTTCGTCTTTCTCTTTCTAAAACACTTCAATTTACTTGTTATTATGGGATGTGTGTCCAGTGATTTTCCTGAAAGACGTACAACTTCTTTTACCATGCTATCATATTCAGATAATGTCTGATTGCCTACACGAATTTCATTTAAATTTTCCTGTTGAGAAATGAAATCTACAACAGTTACAAAGAGATTTCCATGCCAGAGATCTGGTAAAGTTTTAAAATAATGGCTTTTGTCTTCACGAAAGATTTCCTGTAGAGCAGAATTCATAGACTGTTGAAGCAAGAACAAGAATTGCTTATATTCCTTCGTAGCCTTTCCATGAATAGGCACGCATCCTCGGAACTTCAGAGGCAGTACTTCCAGGACAGCTGAGTACAGAAGGAACACTCTAATCCAGTCTTTGTATGATTCTGGTGCGTGACAATGAAGATGTGAAGCTGCAGCAATAGTGATAACACGCCTCACGTGTATTTCTCCTTCAACATGCTTGTCAGGCAGGAGAACTTTACTTCCTTCTAGTGGAGATGTTTCAATTTGCTTTTGTATTGCATCAATGACAGCATTCCACATCTTTTTCAGTTTTTCGCGACTCACATTTGGACCAGGTGAATAATATAAAGCGTTCAAAGTTGATACTTTCAACTCCAGGTAGTTCATATCCACTAACGGAAGACTCAAACCCATAAGACAGTAGCCAATAGCAACATAGAAATACATATTTAAAAAGTTATTATCATTGGGGACTGCTTCAAATCTTACGTCTAAAAGTTCGAGATCGGTCAACAGAAATGTGCACTTGCAGCTCTCAAGAAGTTTTCTGAAGTTGTCATCCCACATGACATCAAATTCATACACTTCGCATGACATATTAAACTTCAAGTGTGCTTTGAGTACAGACCTGGCTAGGAGAAGTGCAGGTTTGTCAGCCAATATCTTGTCCCAAATATTGAAGAATACGACTTTGAAAACACCGTTCATTCTAGTGAAAAGTTGTAAATGGCGTTCGCATGTATAAATAAAGTGCAACAGCTGTCCACCATTGTGTGAATCGTAATTTATATCTGCAACAATATTTAGTACCAAAGAATCGCCATCCACAAAGAATAATGCTCCATTGGAGAACTTGTTGTTGATATCACAGAACACCGGACACAAGATGCTATTTATTTTATTCTCAATTTCTTCAAACATTTTGTCGCATTTCATATTACATGTTTCTTCTTTCACTGTATTGAACTCCTGTATTACCTGTGAAGATAAAAAAAATCACATTAATTTATAAGATAAAATAATACTTATTGTGACAGCTGCGTCGGGATTCGAACGCATGTCCGACAGGGCGCCCGGCAGACGAAACGTTGGTCGCTTAGGTGTGGCGGCGAGGGGAGCGTCTGCAGCCGAGAGGGCAGAAGGGCGGTGTACTAAGGCGACGCGGCGAGGGGAGGTTGCGCGCGCATCTGGTGCTTGCCGAGAGGGGGAGGAAGCAAACTGCTACGTGCGGAGTGAAGGGGGGACGGACCATCCCGAACAGAATCGTCCAGAAGTCCGTCGAAGTGGAAATATCCAGAACTCGTACTTTCTCGCAACTATGCTGTGGCTATAAATTACGACACGCAAGTGAACTAGAGCAGCAGTTTAGTTAGTTGCAGTGTTGTAGCGAGTGAACAGCAAGCCAGCCAGTCTTGTGAGGCCAGCTTTGTGACCGGAGTCCGACTTGAGTGTGTCCGCAGCTGTGTGAGCATTTGAAGCCCTGAGTTCGAGTGCAGTGGACCGCAGTTGGAGGACCTGAGTTCGAATACAGTGGACTGTCTCTGAAGGTCTGTGGTTCGAGATACTGTGAACTCGAGTGACCGAGCTAGAAGAACTGTGAACTGAGAACTGACAGTTCTGATTTATAAATAGTGCTCTGTGAACATTAGTTAAAATTAACAGTTCATTGTTGTTCCCAATATTCCAAGTAAATTATCATTGTCGTCTGTGGAGTGCAATAACGAACACTGTGTTGCTGTGTGGAGAGCAAATCCCATTGTTGACGGGAGTGAAATTAAATTGTAGAAAGTGAAGAGGTATTGTTGAGATAATAAAATTACATTGTTATTCAGTATAAAAGTTACATTATGTACACTTGATGACAATGTATTATAATGCAACGTTATAGTTATACCATAACGAATAGAAAGAAGTAGTGGTCGCACTCTGTTAATTCAAACGGCCGATACCACGCGGCGCTAGTGCAGAGTTCGCTCAGTCTGTTCCGTGTGTAAGTACGTAAATACATTTAACGTAAGTTGCACTGTTTACCTTTCGCTCCATATACGTACGTAACTGGCATTGTACTTACAACATTAAGACTATTTGAAAGAAAAACACATTCATATACATCACACTGTAAAACAAACAATAGTTTAATATGTAAAACTTAACTTAGGGCTGCTTGTAGGCATGCAATATGTACTCACCAACAGTTACTTGTCCGACACTTTGGAGAATTTACGAGATGATTTGGCGGCTCTCGGAGCTTGGAGTTCTCGTCGGATTTGTTACGTCCGGAAGAAGAACCGAAATTTCATATAGTGAAAAATTAGTTTCGGTATGATACCCATGGCATGATCCAAGCAGCATCCTGTTCCCGGTGGCTGAATTACAATTGAGGTAATACTGTCTATGCACTCGTGAAATATGTCGCCCCACATTTCATCGCTAAATTTTTCTTTTATTGTCTGTTCTGTTTGCATAAGCAAATGAAACACGCACGCCCTACAACCCGGAACAAAACACGAAGGTATTGCTTCAAATATAACACGACAAAAACATAATAATCTCGTCCTTTAATAAATGAATCGTGAGAGCTACTCACTTGTCACTCGTGTACGAATAATTGCAGATTAGTGTATTGGCACTTAAAGTATTTAACGCACTTAATTACACTAAAAAAGCAAACGAAATGAACGAACACTCTACTGCTTCTTTTATGGTTATTCGCTTCCAACTGAGCAATACCGATCGCAGCGCCACTAATTCTCTTGGTCACCGTCGACAATGCTGAACAGATAGGAGTGCGCACACTTCTTCTTTCTATTCGTTATGGTTATACCCTGCTGGGTCCTGGAGTATAATATACCATACTTCATACATGCATTTAGTTTCAATATCATATTTTTTTTACCCTTATAGTCACTTATGAAAGAAAATAAATACCATGCCACTTTACTATAAGTGAGTTAGACATCAATAAATGATAGACAAAGTGAAATACAATGTAAAGATGAATACAACTGTCGTAAAAAGAACAGCAAAAATAAAAATAAAGCTAATATGGAATTGATGTTTAAGGGTCGTATTCATAGACGAGACTTTGGGCCAAAGTTGATTTTGGAAAGTACAAAGTCGCCTATTCACAGTTGACACTTTGACGAAAGGAAACTTCAATCGTGACTTTACTTGGAAGTCGCCGAAAATCTAGACCTGGACTTTGACTTTCGTTCGTGGACAAAAGAAAAGTGTTTGATATTTGGAAAACTGTTTAATTTGCCGAGAATATTGAAGAAATCTAGGAGATTATTAAAGCTGCCCATGTTCCTTAGCGTATTATTAAATATAGATAATAAATTCAAATCAAGGTACAGATTTGATAAACAGACCGCATTAGATATCCTCAACATGTTTCAACTTTCATTGATGAATAATAATCTGTTCCACCAATAATTCAACTTCTTATTTTATCGCGATTTTACGCTACAGTTAAGGATTGATGCCTTAATATTGATTTTGACTATTTAATTCTATAGAGAATAGGTTATACAGTTGGATTGCAATTAATTTATAATCCTTGCGGTCTTCATGTTGATTTCAGATATTTTTCAAGTAGTTTCTGCAGTCATGCAGGGTGTAAAGACCCATTCACAATGAAAATTAAACATAACCGTAACATAAACACAGAAGTTTGCGCCCAGGCTACCAAATGGGATCATTCACAATGATTCACGTAAGCATTGATATACGTGGTACAGTCATTAAGTTCTAATATTGAGCGCATAGTGGCGTTGTGGTGCACTATAGCGCATAGGTGGCGCCATGGTATGATACCTTGTCAGTTAGTCTCTCGACCCAACAAGAGACAGTTGAGTGCATGCACTGTAAACAGAACTACGGTCTTTGTTGTGACGGTGATTTGAATGCGCGCGTCGGAACTCGAGCATGTTGCAGTTTGAGCAACGGGCAAACGTCACGTTCTGTCAGAAATTAGGCGAAACTGCTATAACCGATCATAACTGGAGACGAAACATGGTGTTTCCTTTACGATCCGCAACTGAAGCGACAATCCGCCACCTGGAAAACGCCATTATTTCCACGACAGAAAAATCCGCAACAAGACAGGTCAAAAGGCAAGGTGATGCTTTAACAGTTTTTTTATTCAAATGGAATTGTTCACATAGAATTCATCCCACAAGATGCAACTGTTGACAAGATCCTCTACAAAGAGATTCTTGGCCGTTTAAGCAATTCAATTCGTCGTAAGCGTCCTGAGCTTTGGCATAGGAAGAATTGGCTGTTGCTACACGACAACGCCCCTGCACATCGCTCCATCCTTGTCCAAGAGGAACTTGCAAGGCAACAGGTCGCTGTTTTGCCACACCCTCCGTACTCACCTGATCTCGCACCATGCGATTTTTTTTCTCTTTCCCGTCATGAAATCAATCGTACGTGGGCGTAATTTTTATGCGGCCGAAAAGGTCATGACTGCCACAAGAGAAGCCATACGGCATCTTCCTGCCAACATCTTTCAGCGGTGCTTCCAGCAGCTACACCAACGTTGGCAGACGTGCATAGCGGCCAACGGCGACTATATTGAGGGAGGACGTCGATCTGTTTAAGTGTACGCCGTATCACGCGGCACCCTTCAGGCGTCAGTGTCAGAACTTAATGACTGTACCACGTAAACATTACCGTAAGACGTTAACATGAAAGTTTGCAAACTCCAAACTTTCATGCTTATGCTTACGTGATTTGCAAACAGAACACAATCGTGGAGCGCTGAAGTATACGACAGAATATGAGGAAATGGCGTCGTTGTTATGTTTCCATGGTTACCAAGTATGTTTGCTGTTATGTTTATGTTCCCATCGTAAATGATGATATGACTTCTTGATTTTAGCGTAACGTTTATATTCTTAAGTTAACGCTTACGTTAAGTTTAATTTTCGTTGTGAATGAGCCTTAACTCCGCCAACTGTCAGCAGGATAATGTCTCTTTCATTGGTGGTATCTTCTTATCTTCTATATCTTCAGAATAAAATGAAACAATTTGAGAGCTTAATGTGAAAATAACGTAACTATAATCGATGTTTTATTCACAACAAAATACTTAACAGGCAATACTATTTCAGATGAACTATACCATCATGTTTTGTAGTTACGAATTATATTATATACAAGACTATTCGGAACTGAGTTACGATTTTATGTGACCGAGTAGAAGAACGATTATTGATTGGTGTAAAGATCTAAAAATGTCCATTTTTTTACTTAACGTTTCACCATAACGAATAGAAAGAAGTGTGCGCACTCCTATCTGTTCAGCATTGTCGACGGTGACCAAGAGAATTAGTGGCGCTGCGATCGGTATTGCTCAGTTGGAAGCGAATATCCATAAAAGAAGCAGTAGAGTTTTCGTTCATTTTGTTTGCTTTTTTAGTGTAATTAAGTGCGTTAAATACTTTAAGTACCAATACACTAATCTGCAATTATTCGTACACGAGTGACAAGTGAGTAGCTCTCACGATTTATTTATTAAAGGACGAGATTATTATGGTTTTGTCGTGTTATATTTGAAGCAATGCCTTCGTGTTTTGTTCCGGGTTGTAGGGCGTGCGTGTTTCATTTGCTTATGCAAACAGAACAGACAATAAAAGAAAAATTGAGCGATGAAATGTGGGATGACATATTTCACGAGTGCATAGACAGTATTACCTCAATTGTAATTCAGCCACCGGGAACAGGATGCTGCTTGGATCATGCCATGGATATCATACCGAAACTAATTTTTCACTATATGAAATGTCGGTTCTTCTTCCGGACGAAACAAATCCGACGAGAACTCCAAGCTCCGAGAGCCGCCAAATCATCTCGTAAATTCTCCAAAGTGTCGGACAAGTAACTGTTGGTGAGTACATATTGCATGCCTAAGTTAAGTTTTACATATTAAACTATTATTTGTTTTACAGTGTGATGTATATGAATGTGTTTTTCTTTCAAATAGTCTTAATGTTGTAAGTACAATGCCAGTTACGTACGTATATGGAGCGAAAGGTAAACAGTGCAACTTACGTTAAATGTATTTACGTACTTACACACGGAACAGACTGAGCGAACTCTGCACTAGCGCCGCGTGGTATCGGCCGTTTGAATTAACAGAGTGCGACCACTACTTCTTTCTATTCGTTATGGTTTCACACTAAGCCCTCGAAATTATTATTATGTAAAGCTGCAAGAACGGTTAACAATTGCTTAATATGTACCGATATACAATTGTTTCATTGATTTGTGACACATAAGATGGCTTTGATTGTGGCAATGCCTGCGTTATTTCAACTATCTATTACTTACTTGCTTACTGGCTTTTAAGGAACCCGGAGGTTCATTGCCGCCCTCACATAAGCCCGCAATTGGTCCCTATCATGAGCAAGATTAATCCAGTCTCTACCATCATATCCCACCTCCCTCAAATCCATTTTAATATTATCTTCCCATCTACGTCTCGGCCTCCCCAAAGGTCTTTTTCCCTCCGGCCTCCCAACAAACACTCTATATGTTTTCTGGATTCGCCCATACGTGCTACATGTCCTGCCCATCTCAAACGTCTGGATTTAATGTTGCTAATTATGTCAGGTGAAGTATACAATGCGTGCAGCTCTGCGTTGTGTAACTTTCTCCATTCTCCTGTAACATCATCCCTCTTAGCCCCAAATATTTTCCTAAGCACCTTATTCTCAAACACCCTTAACCTATGTTCCTCTCTCAAAGTGAGAGTCCAAGTTTCACAACCATACAGAACAACCGGTAATATAACTGTTTTATAAATTCTAACTTTCAGATATTTTGACAGAAGACTAGATGACAAAAGCTTCTCAACCGAATAATAATAGGCATTTCTCATATTTATTCTGCGTTTAATTATTACTATCTATTAATTTAATTAATTTAAAAGACAGTGGGTGTGATTGCTAACATTAGAACAAGATCATCAAATCTCGACTTACCTAAGTCAAAATTTATCAATGTTTACCATCACGATCAGACATTGTTTATGTTTATCGATCATCTGTGTATTGAATTGATATACCACTGGCATGTCTTGTATAAACAATACTAACACTACTACTCTGATCTGAGTTATCTGCAATGTGTGTCAAGAATATTTACGAAGGTGAGTCATCCGTGAAAGAATGTAACAGATAGCGAGTACATATAAGTATAGATCTCGCAAGCAGGGAATACCGACGGAAGGAATGCGAAAGAAACAATGCGATAAGGAAGAGTGGGCGACAGGAAAGGTCACGAGATAGCTTGAATTATATTCAAGAGTACAGTTGGAAGAGAAACGACATCGATAGAATCAGTCTTGCGTTGTCATAGTTACATTACGACTTTAGTTTGTTCCATTGCATGTGAATACGTGTCTTGTATCGCACGGTATTATTATTTCGTTCGTAAACATATGTTGCGCGTTTAATTAGCTTCGAATTTTTCTCTTGCTACGTTCTTTATTTCCACAGCGATGTCCTCATTTGTAAATCTTCTTGGAAGAGACAGTACTTCCATCGGCCCACACTTCTCGCCCCCCTTAAGCCTCGTTCACATTTTTCAAGTAACTTGAATTCAAGTCACGTGATTTCAAATACCTGAATTCAAGTCGCCGTTCAGACATATTCAAGTTATTTTGTTTTCAAGTAGGATAAAATGGCGTCCATGGATGTTGTGCAATTAGGAATTTCTGTAGTAGCAAACCTCCGTGCCAGGGAAATGATAAATATATTGAAGAAATGGAAGACGCGTTGTTCAGTATGGGTTAGGAATTAGATTAATAAGAGAAATACACGGCCACTGACTATTACAAATAGTATTAGTGAAATCTTCAAGCAGATTTAATAATTCTTATCGCAAATGTAATAAAACATAAGCGAGTCTGATTTACCATAATTGAAAATGATTATCTTGAAGATGTTACAGTTCCCCCACAAAAATCTATCAACCACATTGAACCATGCCAGTTTCGGCGATAAATGTCATCCCTTCAAGCAACGCTCTTCTCTTCTTAATCCCTCACATCTTCCTCACTTCTTCTCTATCTACAGTTTAATGGTTTTTTTATTATTTTTCATAGGCTATCTCATCTGTGTCCACATTAAAATCTCTGCTGTTCAGTTCTTCAATGAACTCTTCCTTTCTTTGCAGCTTCCTTTGCACTTCTATTACGAAACTTTGCAGTTTCTATAATCCGCAGGCCTTCGTGAATTTTATACAACTTCAGAAACTCAAATATTTGGTCATTATTTCACTTACTGCTGTTTGCTATTATTGTTACGCTCCTAGTAGAACTGAAAAATAATCAGCTGTTAATTTAACGCTCTTAAAACAGCTGTTAATTTAAATTCCCGCTCTTTTCTCCTTGAATTCAAGTTATCAAGTGACGTTCACACTTTTCAAGTCAAGTGAAAAGTAGAAAGGGATCCAACTTCACTTGAAACTTGAATTCAAGCCGTTAATTGATTTCAAGTCAACTTGAAACATAGTTCACAGTGTTCACACTTTTCAAGTTCGTCTTTCAAGTTACTTGAAAAGTGTGAACGAGGCTTTAGTGTGCCCCATACACACGTCAAAACAGACAGCAACGCCACCATTTCTTTTCGGTAATCGTTACTTGCGCGAGCTATAATTAGATCCCAGATATGTTGTCTTTCAAGTTAATCTACCGACTTGCAGTTGTCTGGACTCTGGAGATGACATATATTGTACGTAAATAAGGTGCAATACCTATGAATCACGTATCTGTCTGATATTTCAAATAATTTTTAGAGTGATAGGGCCACGAAAACAAGCACAATACAGAATATATTTTATGAAAGAGAAGCTAAAAGTTTTCACATAGCAGGTTTACCTTATCTTCTTCTCCCAGCTCCTCTTCCGAATTGTACAGATAGCTAATTCCATCACTATCGCAGTCAATATCCGATACATCAGAATCACTGTCCGAAACATCAGAGTCGATGTCCGAAACATCAGAGTCGATGTCCGTAGCATCAGAATCACTGTACGAAATATTTTCTTCTGAAGATGACATCTTCAATGTAATCTAAAACAGAAGAGAAAATTTACATACATAGACTATATAATCTATACTAATAATAAATCTGTAGCCAAAATTTTTCTGGTAATTTTCGATTTTCCAAAAATAATTGGTCCTAACATATATAATTAACCACCCTGAAACCGAAAATCGCTTTTTTGAAATTGTTGTTTGTATGTCTCTGTCTGTCTGTCTGGCTGAATGGATTTCGATGAAAATTGGAATATAAATTAAGTTCGCTGTAACTTAGATTTTAGGCTATATGGCATTCAAAATACATTACTTAAAAGGGGGGTTATAAGGGGGTCTGAATTAAATAAATCGAAATATCTCGCTTATTATTGATTTTTGTGGAAAATGTTACATACCAAAAGTTTCTTTAAAAATAATTTGCGATAAGTTCTATTCCTTGAAAAATTTTGATAGGACTGATATTTAATGAGATAAATGAGTTTTAAAATTAAAATAACTGTCATCTAAGGCCGTGTAATGAATTAAAAAACAAATGACTTCGTCTATAAGGGGCCTTGGACAGCAACAATCGAAAGCTCTGAAAGATAGCCTACAGATAATGTTTCTGTGTTTGTATGAAGTAATATCGGAAGCTAAATTAACCGATTTGAGTAATTAATTATTATTTCACCATTGGAAAGTGTAGTTTCTCTATATGGACATAATGCTATAATGTTATTACAGTAACTTGTGATGAATTGAGGACAGGTAAGATTAAAATAGCTTCTTACGCACAGAAAACTTGATAGGCTATTCTGTGTATTCGTTTCCTGTATTTCTTAAAATAATGTTTATCTTAGAGAATTAACGAACAACGAGAGTGTATTTATTTAGTATGCAGTAATAATATGTTAGCTTAGCATTCCATTATTTTATAATCCAAATTTTAACTATGCTCAATTGAATCGTGTTAAAATACATAAAATATATGTGCATTAAATGCAATGCAAAAAAATTGCGTAATGAGTCAAGCAGATTATGTTGCGCTGTTGTAAAATAAAATTGTTTCTCCTGACATTCAAGAGCCCCCATAACAAATTAAAAACTTACTTATCGCTGTACATCCGTTATCAACACATTTTATATAATATAATATAATATAATATAATATAATATAATATAATATAATATAATATAATATAATTTAAGTTATTTAAGTTATTTGAAGGGTTCAGAACCATAATGGCCCAAGCGCCATTTACTGAATACGTAGAAAACAAGGGTTAAAATTAAGTTATTATCATAATTCAATGGAAACATATAGCAAGTAAAATAAAGTATACACATTAAATCTAAATGATATGTCAGTCTTCATTAAAGTATGGTCGCATGTAATAAAAATTAAGAAACATGTTAAAGGAATTGTCATTGCACCAACTGAGTGGTCTCTGGACCAAAATGATCGCACTTTAATTATTTAAATACAATTTAAATTAAGTAACATATTAAACGATTTATCCTTCTATCAAACACGAATGTTCCCTGGATCAAATGTCCTATTTTAATTATGTAATTACTTTATATTTATTTCTAACGGGTGCAGCGGAGCGCACGGGTACGGCTAGTATTATATAAATAATTACATTACAGACATGTCCCAATGACGAAACGAAAACACAGCAATGTTTACACATATCGGGCAAGTCGTTTGTTATGATTTGCTATTGTGCGAACTTTAAAATTCCAAGATGCACAGAATTCCGTGCACTTTCACCAAATTTGGAGGCAGTTTTCAAAATCACACTCTTCTAATTTAATACAAACTTCGAATTTTGTTACTAAATAAAAAATTTATACCACATATATACAGGGTGTTAACTAATATGTTGCAAACTTTTGGCGAATGGATAGAGGACCTAAATATAAGCAAACAGTTCGTGTAAATATATAGTCAATCTCGCTTTGTTTTTAAATTACAAGTACCGGTACTTTATAGTTCATACATGCTTGCTAATTACAACCTTTTTAAAATAATTGTTTACAGAACTTTATAGATAGTGCTCGAAATGGCCGCCATGAGTTATAATACAGAAGACGAGATTTAAGGTCGACTTAGATACAAGTATGACTTATCAGACTATGAATAGAGGCCTAATCTTAAATATTTTTTAAAGAGTTTGTTTTCACAAGACGTTCATGTATTTTCTGGAAGCTCTTTTTGTTGGGTAAACCTCTATTGGAAACTGATGAGCATACAAACGCCTTGCTTCGTTCGCATTGCAATTAACATGTCAAATTTAATACTGAGAAATCTCAATAGCAGATACATCAAATCTCGAAGCTTCCGCTATCCCTTGTTTTTCGTTGCCAGGTGGTAATAATGAGTACAGAAACTAAGAAACAAATCATATTTATTTATTACCAGAGATCAAATACCGGAAGAAAGACTTATGAGTCACGAATCAATGAAGCAATTGAACATCGGTACATGTACATGTTAAGCGATTGTTAGCCGTTCTTGCAATTTTACATAAGAATAATATTCGTGGGCTTGGTGTGAAACTAACGTAAGTACAAACATTTATATTTTATGCTCGACCATGCCGAAATGTAGTAATTATACACTTGTTAGCAGTCCTTTAATGCATGTCATTAAAGTACATCTATTCATTAAAGTTCAGGTTTTCGATTATTCTCGGATATGCAATCGAAAGACAACGAGGGAAACGTCACGGAGGCTGGAAATCCAATACTGTCGCAGAAGGTTATGTTCTGTTACTATAATAATTAGCGTTAATTGTAAATAATATTCAAATAAATTCAATTTGTCATCTCATTTTTCAATTCTAAATCAATTTCCAGTATATATCAAGATTAGTTCATGTTATTCTCTATATTACATCAAGGTCAATGACATTATTGTTCCTCAGAAAAAATCAATACTTTCGCGTCTGCGCACATCTCACAATTTAAGAGCTATGAACCAAGGTTTCTAAACAACGAGTTCTAAACTTGTCTCTCTTTACCATTCCTAAAGATTTAGGAATTAGAAAAAAACTGGGTAATTGCATGCAAAAGACAGGATAAATTCAATCCTGATGCAAGCACATTATGCTTTGGCCATTTTAAAAACGACGATTTTGTTCATGATTTTCGAGCAGCTTTAATGAAAATAAAGCCGAAACGACCGAGAATGTTAAAGCCTATAGGTAAGTTTAAATAAATCACGTAGGCCTATATAAGTAGCCTATGTTAATACCAGCTTTGTATAGTAATTAGATTAGGTTCATATAATATAATAACATATTATGTTAATCTTCAAATTATTTTCTTTCTTGTGTAATCTTTGCTGGGTCGTACATAACTTACAATTAACAAAATAATCAAGCTACTTATACTAACAGTCGCATACCAAAGGGGTGGAGAGTTAGCGACTGATACCAATAATGTTTTTTTCACTATAATTCTCATTATATTGATTTTATATTAACGATATGACATTTTGCCCTTATGGCATATTCAGTGGGTTAATCATAAAAGCTTCCAGTAACAATTCATTGTTGCGTTGTAATCATTATTGTAAATGAACGTGTGGCTGACATTTCATTACCGATACACGCTCCATTTTCCAAACTTTAGAATGAGTTATTAAAAAGATTCAATGTTAGAATATTTTTAAACACAAGACTAAAACTAACAGACGAAAACGGACGACAGTCACTGAGAGCAGACGAATTGTTAAGAAATACAGAAAAATAATACAGTGACAAGTGCAAGTACAGCTTTTATGTACACGGTATAAACACTTTCAACGTATTTATATTATGCCATGATACGTAGGGTAAACATTGGTAATTTCGTGGCAGTGGTTATTTCGTGATACTTTTTCTTTGCTCTTTCGTGAACTAACCAATGGTGTTACGAGATTCAAATTTCCGCCAAGGGATTGCATATGTTGTCCGGTTTCCAGAAACATACAGCTAAGGTTTGTGTGACTATTGTAGCTGCTTCAGTGAGCTTTTATGTTTGGAGAGAGCAAGTTGGCGTCGACTTCTCAGGCGTACAAATTTTGTGAATGTTTGTAATTACATTACAGGCTTATTACTAAAGGTAAGCATATGATATTTGGTACAAAGATTTATTATATCTGAATGAAATTTTAGAAAATGTTTTTGGAATTTTAGATACAGCTGTAGTTGCCATATAGGCTTAGCTTCACTGATAGAAATCTTAGCTGTTTGAGGCGAAATTTTGTTGAGCATTAAGCGTTACATTTTATACTATTTTAAAAGTTGTATTACAATACGAATTTTAGAAATCTGAAGATAATATGTGATAACAAAAAAGAAAAGGGGGACGCAATGGGTTCATTGTAGCTTCTGTTTGATTTGTTATCATGCTAAGTGCAAATGATAAGTGCTAGATGACTTACTTGCAAGAATTGTGACAGGAGATGAAACACGGCTCCACCATTTTGGACCGGAGACAGAGGCAGACAATGGAGTGACATCATGCAAATTCACCAAAGAAATGGAAATTTAAAAGTGCACCTTCGGCAGGAAAAATTATGGCTACTGTGTTTTTCGATTCAGAAGGATTCTTGCTTGTGAACATCATGCCACACGGAACCACAATTAATTCTGACGCGTATGTGGCAACTCTCAAGAAACTTCAAGCTCGACTGAATCGTGTTCGACGACATCGGGTGAAGCAGGATGTTCTGCTATTGCACGACAACGCACAGCCATATGTCAGTCAGAAAACCACAGACCAGATCAGAAAATTCGGATAGACGACACTGAAACATCCGCCTTACAGTCCTGAACTGGCACCATGCGATTACCATCTCTTTGGTAAACTGAAGGATCCCTTCGCGGAACGAGGTTAGAAGATGACTCCCTTGTGCACGCTGCTAAAGAGTGACTCAGTCGTGTTGGTCCAGACTTTTACAGTGCTGGTCTACAGGCCCTCGTTGCTAGGTTACGTAAGGCAGTTGAAAGGGACGGGGATTATGTGGAAAAGTGACATTTTGTTCCTAAAGGACGTATCTACATTATGTGAAAATAGCACAGCTGTAGGATAAAAATATAATTTTTAAACAAATGTTATGCATTACTTTTGGAGCTACCCTAGAAATATAGACTATAGTAAAGTCCGTAATAAAAGTGTTCACCCTTTCATGGCAAAGAAGATGCCTTTTCAATTTCAATTTTTACTTTGATTTCATTCTTATTATGTGTTGATATGTATTTCTATGTTTTCTTGCTATGAATATTAGACGGAATTACTATGTTTGAAGTCTTGTAACAATAAATGAGAATTTAATTTGACTTTAATGAATTTTTACACAATTTTTCTACCTCTCACGAAATTATCAATGTAATATCACGAAATTACCAAGGTTATCACGAAATTACCAACCTTTTAGCTTAAGTTGTAAAAGTGGTTTTTGGCACTTCTTCAAGAACGTGTCCAATCTTTTATGTCTCCAGATTTGTACAGCAAATTATCGTCTTTTAGATGAAAAAATCGGAATAAGGATATATTTACACATTTGCATTTTAAATTAGTTTTCATGAAATTATCACGAAATTACCAATGTTTACCCTACACAATTGGTTTATACGTTTTTATTTGAAGCGGTTATGTTTATAATGTACCTACGCTGATGTCGCTATCAATTTGAAAATAAAGGACCAATGAACGTGCACTCTTCGCGCATCATGAGCCAATTAGCCATTTGATTGGCTAATGAAAAATGAGATAACCTATTGAGTGTATAAAGTCTTGCTATGAACAAGGTGACTTCCGATCTTCTGTCACATACAAATAAAATGAATATTTCTGAATAATTTCAAGTTAGAAATATGGTCGAGCATAAAAAGTCGTATGAAACTTGCCTATAATGGTAATTAAGACGCTCGTATGAAAATTATGAAACTCGCTTGCGCTCGTTTAATAAACAAACATACTCGCGTCTTAATTACTATCATTATAGGCTCGTTGCATAATGTACTATTTAGATCTTTACACCTATCGATAATAATTTGTTCTTCTATTTGGTTATCAAAAATCGTAACTCAGTTCCGAACAGTCTTGTACTCTTATGTAAAAGGTAAAGGTGTCCCCGTAACATGCCATGAAGGCACTTGGGGGACATAGAGGTAGAGCCCCATGCTTTCCATGAATACAATAAAATTCGTAACTACAAAATATGATGGTATAGTTAATCTGAAATAGTATTGCCTGTTAAGAATTTTGTTGTGAATAAAACATCGATTGTAATTACGTTAAGTTCACATTAAGCCCTGAAATTATTTAATTATAAAATAATTTTATTCTGAAAATACGGAAGAACAGAAGATGCCATTAGTGACAGACTATGAAAGAGACATATTATCCTGCTGACAGTTGGCAGAGTTATTCCCTGCATGTTTGTAGAAACTACTTGAAAAGTAATTGAAATCAATATGTAGAAAACATTGCGAGCGTCGTTAAATAAACCATAATTTAATTTTTCCAGCACGATTAAAAATAAGCATTTTAAAAATAAAAAAAAATAATAATGAAACTCCTTCTTACATTTTAATTTTTGCGCTGATATGATTGACTGAACACATCTACACTGATATATAAATACTTTTTTATCTCAGCATCTAATCGCAAGAATTGATATCAGATTTCTACTAAATCTCCCATATAAAGTTAAGACCATTACTACATCAGTGCTGCTACCAAATATCCATCACTGCTGAAAATAGCGACAATATTATCTCTCGTGCCAAGTACCACAAAACAAAAATGACTTTAGTAACACGTGAAATGATAATAATTTATAACAGTATAGATTGAGTATAATCCGTTAATTTTTTATTAGTGTAACATTGAACCATTCTATATTTAAAATTAACATTATTTTGACTTTCTCAGCAAACGAACTAGAGAAAGTATATACCCATAATAAATATCTTTATATATAATTTGAACTGGTAATGGAAATTACGGGAAAACGGCTAAACAGATTTTAATGAATGACCCGTCATTTTGAAGCTTTGCAACGAAGGATTTTCAGAAAAATAATAACTTTCAGTGAAGCGTTAGTTTTCCTACATAATTTTCCTATTTTCCAAAATCCATCTTTCGTCAGTTTTGAGAACTAATTGCATTTCAGAATAAAACAAAACATACACTACAATAAACAATAGGCTATTACACGAAGGCCATGACCTGCAGGATTGCTGACATATTTAGAGCTCAAATTCAATTGGTTATTAAAAACTTCAAGACTTACTAAAAATAATTTACAGGTCTGATTCTGCGGTGTGTAATTTTCTGAGTACAGCTGTGTATTGGATATTAAAATCTAGAAAACCTGAGGTGGTTTGATGACATTATTACCATTAGAAATGAAGTATTATTATAATTAATACCATGATGTGGCTATTTTCGTTAATTATACATATTAATGCTATATTAATGACATGAAAGTGAAACGTTTTGGAGTTATATAAGTAGATGTAGAGAATATGTTAAATTAGATCTTCATTTCTATAATTTACTGAGTAGCGGCTATATACTATATATATTACGTAAGATAATAATATTGTTATTAAAAATCAAACATTTTTATAGTTATTAATCAAGTGGGGTTGGGTCTTTTTCATATATTTAATGGCGGTGTGGTGTAGATATTTATATGCGTCATTCTCTTCAGTATTGGCTCGAGAGAGCGCAAAAGTTACAGTTCCTAAGGAAAGACCAAAAAGTATTACTTACTGATAAAATAAGAGGCCTACAAAATTTTGTAGTCTCTCAATCATTTCAGCAAGATTTCTTAGTAGGATACATTTCAAGGTAGTTCTCGAAACATGCAGCAGCTATACCAAGATGCTATGTCTATTGTTCGAAAGCATAGCAAACCTGACTTTTTTTTAACTTTCACCTACAATCCACAATGACCTGAAATAGCTATTGCTTTACGCCTACATGAAAAACCCACTGATCGTCCTGACATTGTTACTTGCGTTTTCGCGTTGAAACTAAGAAAACTGAAGGTGGATAGGTTCAAGAAAAAGTATTTGGAATAAAAAGACATTCAGAGGGAGTATGTTTCACTATTATGGAAGCAAATAACTTTCAAAATGTGTGGTATTCTTCACTGAAAATAAATTTGAACAATTTTTATTTGAACTTCTTATGGACTTAGTTTGCAGCATTTGCTGCACAAGCCACTAGTCATGATAGAATTGCCTTCCTACGTCTCCAAGCATTAAGAACAATGAAGACAATCGAAATGCACGCGAAGCCATAATAGTAAGCCTCACTCGGTTCAAGATGTGCATTAATTATATAGACTTCAGCCGCGTTGTCGCGTAAAATGTCAAGAATTGAAGCCTCCTAAATAATTAATATTGTGTGCTCATAACAATCCTATGTGTAGAATTTCTTCATTTTAAGAAGGAAAAAATGACTAGACTCAAATAATATCGTATGTAAACTTAAATTAACAAGCAAACATTCTGATGGGGGCAGATAAAAAAGTTAAATTGTTTTCTTTCATCATGTTAATAGTGTCAAAATAAGTGTTTATACAAATTTTGGCTGAAAACTGTATCTTTATAACTTCAAATTTATAGCTTGAAATCTTGATTACGGTTTACACTACATATCGCCTGCACACTGTACCATATTCACATTCACTGATTATTCTATTAATAATTTAATAGTTTATATCACATGTCTAAGAACAATATGTGTAAACAAGGTCAGTTAGGCCTAAGTCAAGAACAATAATTATTCAAAAAATTCGATAGGGGTTAGGTACAGCTTACAGCAGTAATTTTTTTGGAAATATTTAACATTTTTTCCTCCTTTACTGTATCTTGTACAATAATGAAAATTAGTATGTGTAAAATACTGTCCTGCTATATGAAAAAAAATATTGTTACGATTAAAAAAATATATATATATATATTTTTTTTTTCAAAATTGAAAATGTTGGCAGTTCACTGTGCAATGATGAAGCGTTTCCCTCATAATTCATAAACTTGTTAACTTTTTCATGTTCTCTCTCTTTTATTTTATTGCTGAAACTCATGTTTACAATATCATGCTCTTTCAACTACATTCCTTAATAAATAATATATATTTTTATTTTGTGTAATAGAAAATATTGATATTTGGCCATTTTTTAAAAATGAATTTATTTTTTATCAGACAATCTATCAAAGGTAGAGAAGTGATCTTGAATGATATTGTAGTTATGACATGCATAAATACACACAAAAAATTTCATCACAGAATGTTGAATAGTTTTTTAGTTATGTGGGAAACGCTTCATCACTTCACAGTGAACTGAATTTAAAAAAAATGTAAATATTTTTTTAATCGTAAAAATATATATATTTTTTTTTCATATAGCAGAAGGACAGTTTTTACACATACTAATTTTCATTATTGTACAAGATACAGTAATGGAGGAAAAAATGTTGAATATTTCCAAAATGTTACTGCTGCAAGATGTACGTAACTCCTTAAATTAAAAATATGTGATGGAAATTTGTTTGCAACCTTCAATGACATTTGACAAAAATTGTTTTGCGATTTAGCAAGTCTACAAGGTATGATATTAAAATCATTTCCTTGTCTTATGTCATAGGAATTAATATCATTTCTTAACGTTAATGAAATCTTTTATAATAATAATAATAATAATAATAATAATAATAATAATAATAATAATAATATGGCGAGTTCGCGACAAGTTTACAACGTCGCTCCTTTCCCTTATGAGAGAGAGAGAGAGAGAGAGAGAGAAACTAGTTTTGTATAGACTATAAATAACCCTCTAAAATAATAATAATAATAATAATAATAATAATAAAAACAATTTTCAGGAACAGAAAACAAAGCTTACCTAATATTTGTGTGTAATCCAGTGGAGTGGCTAGGAGATTTTCGTTACTCTTGTCATTTTCTTCATCGTAGCTGTTTTTGAGTATCTAATTGACTGGATGACATATCTGAAATTTTAGTTACTTCAAGTTACTCGCTTGCTTACTTATCAATTACTATTGCACTTGCTTCTTACAGATAATTAACACGCCTGTTCAGGAACTAGTTTTTGATTATGCGCGCTACCATTTCCTTCTGAAAATCAAATCGGAATATTGGATCTCACTTCCTAAGCTTCTACATATTTTATCTTGTGGTAGAAAATATGATGTGGCAGATCCTGTGTAACAAATAACAACCCAGCTTATAGATAATTAGTGTCTGTCGTCCTAAGTGCAATTCACACTTTACGTCAATAATATTCCATAATCACTTTTACGCTACTGTATTCACTCTACTAAGCAACATCACGAACGTCTTCAATGACGATTCGTCATTCTCTGTTTTGGAGTGAGATGGCGGTCTTACCACAAATATTATTACAAAATGCGCATGCGTCACAAAATTTAAAAAGTTCGCCAACGCAGCTCATTGTACGATATGATAAATAAAATACATAAAATTATAATTTCTGTGAATAAGAACTATGGAAATATATTGAAAAGGAACTAAAACGACAGACATTTAATATTAGTTACGTATGTAACTTGTGTGTAAAGTGGAGCTTTAAAAAAGTTTTATTTTTATGCGCAAAATTATGTAGAAAATTCCTACTTTTTGTAGTAGTAGTAAATAAAGATATTTATTTTATAATAAATTACCTACATCAGGCACTTCAACATGAAACACGACATTTATAACTTACATTGAAACATTGAAAGTAATATTTTAATTCTATCGTTGCCAGATTTAGATGAAAGGTGACTTCACAAATGAATTGCAGGAATTTATTTGAACCAGTTTCCTAGGGAGAAATGAAAACTTATTTTTATTGTTCACGTCTAAGAATTAGATTAGGCTCGTAAAATCGCCCACCTTAAAACAATAGTGACAGTTGCTTATGTACAACGTGAATTGCATAGAATTTGACATTGATGTGATGGTTCCGTCGTGTAAGGTTCACTTTAAGTAAAGTGTGACTTGTCACTTCCTTGACTCGACACAGTGACCTTGTGTACTCCAGACGGACTGACGGACACTTTCTCACTCGAGATTGTATTGAAGTTGAACACACGAAAAGCTATTTTTGCGAGTGGTATTGTGTAACACAGCTTTCTTATCACTGTCAGCTACTCCCATACTTGCCAAAGCATTTCTCAGTTCCCGGTATCTACTTTAATGAACGTACCGCTAGCTCCTGCTTACGAAATAGAAAGCACAGAAATGTAGCGCTGGCACGAAGTTACAAGAGAAACTTGTATGTTCGGTAACAGTGTTGCCAACCTTTGAATATAAACACACAGTACATATTTTGAAATTGGACCATTTTTGTCCTCTCCGATTATTTTTAAGCCTCTTTATTTATTTGTTTGTTTATTTACTTATTTATTTATTTACATATTTATTTATATACATATTTATTTTTTATTACTTTATTTATGCATTTCTTTATTATGTGTTTAATTATTTATTTGTCTATTTGTCTTTTCGTCCAATTTGAGAGGTGATATACTCGTACATAAGTATAACACAAGAGAAGGAAATCATATTGACTATGAGTACACTAGATTAGTAAAAGTTAAAAATTGTTATAGAGTTGTTGGAATGAAGCTTCTTAATCTATTTCTCCCGAGTGCAGCATCCTGTAGCATTAATAAATATAAGAGAGTATTGAAAACTGCCTCGTGACCAAAGGATTTTATAATATTAATGAGTCTGATATGGTTGGTAAATTAGATCTTATATTTTAATTATGAAGTTATTTTCTGTGGGTTTTTTTTTATATTTCACTGAGCATTTTACAATATTTTGTTTAATGGCTACTCTCTCTCTAAAATATCTTAAATATTTCTTAAATACCTTAAATTCGTCCGTTCTTCCGTTTGTTCGTTTATATTTAATTTATTTACTTATCTATCTACTTATTCACTTATCTATCTCTTTACCTACTTATTTATTTACCTGTCTGTTTATCTACTTATTTAATTATCTATTTATTTACCTATTTATTTATCTATTTAACTACTTATTTACATATTTACTTATTTATTTATTTATCTATTTATTTATTTAACTATCGATCTACTTATTTATTTTCTTATTTATTTATTGTTTATCTATCTATCGATCTACTTATTTATTCATTCATTCATCTATATATCTATTGATCTATATATTTATTTGTTTATCTTTCTATTTATCTATTGATTTATTTATTTATTTATTTGCTTATTTATATGTCTATTTATCTACTTCTTTACTTACCTATTTATTTACTTATTTATATATTCACTTATTTACCTATCTATTTATCTATTGATATACTTATTTTATTTACTTACTTATGTATTTACCTACCTATTTATCTATTCATCTACTTATATATTTATTTGTTTATCTTTCAATTTATCTATTTATCCACTTATTTATTTATTTATTTATTTATATCAACTTCTTTACTTACCTATTTATTTATCTGTTTGTTTACTTATTTATATATTCACTTATTTACATATCTATTTATCTATTGATATACTTATTTTATTTACTTACTTATGTATTTACCTATCTATTTATCTATTAATCTACTTATTTATTTATTTGTTTATCTATATATTTACCTATTGATAAACTTATTTATTTATCTATCAATTTATCTACTTATTTAT
Source organism: Periplaneta americana (assembly GCF_040183065.1). Classification (NCBI taxonomy): domain Eukaryota; kingdom Metazoa; phylum Arthropoda; class Insecta; order Blattodea; family Blattidae; genus Periplaneta; species Periplaneta americana. The sequence goes on along the minus strand of NC_091123.1, from coordinate 182,361,504 downwards.
TTATTTGTTTATCTATATATTTACCTATTGATAAACGTATTTATTTATCTATCAGTTTATCTACTTATTTATTTATTTGTTTATCTATATATTTACCTATTGATAAACTTATTTATTTATCTATCAATTTATCTACTTATTTATTTGTTTATCTATATATTTACGTATTGATAAACTTATTTATCTATCAATTTATCTACTTATTTATTTATTTGTTTATCTATATATTTACCTATTGATAAACTTATTTATTTATCTATCAATTTATCTACTTATTTATTTATTTATTTATTTGTTTATCTATATATTTACCTATTGATAAACTTATTTATCTATCAATTTATCTACTTATTTATTTATTTGTTTATCTATATATTTACCTATTGATAAACTTATTTATTTATCTATCAATTTATCTACTTATTTATTTATTTGTTTATCTATATATTTACCTATTGATAAACTTATTTATTTATCTATCAATTTATCTACTTATTTATTTATTTGTTTATCTATATATTTACCTATTGATAAACTTATTTATTTATCTATCAATTTATCTACTTATTTATTTATTTGCCTACTTGTCTATTGATCTACTTATTTATTTATTTACACATTTATATATTTATTTATTTATTTATTCATTCATTTATCTATCTATTTATCTATTGATCCACTTGTATATTTATTTATTTCCGGATTACATTTATTTTACAATAACAGATATTTCATTTCACAGATAACGGATAATTCGTAAAGAAATGTTACAAATAATACAGATTCTATAAAAGACTTTCCTTCTTCATTATCTTCTCACGTATAACGCCATTAGCCTGTTACGGTTTCTCGCCATTGTTTGAGGGATCTTACTTTGATGTATCCAACTCTGTCATGTGTATACTCATAGGATACGCATTGCAAAATTGATTATCTCATTTCTTTGTTTGTTCAAAAACAGCAATCTTTTTGTAACATTTCTTATGTTTTCAGCTGTTCCCACACAATTATCACTGTCAATTGAATAATTTTAAAATACTGCATGTCTTTGACTATTGCCCATTTAAAACAAATTGTGATTTTAACTTGCCTCTAACAAGCGAACGAGCAATGTTATTGGTGCCCTTTCAAGCAAAAACGAGGTTTATCAATCTACTTTCGACACTACGATAAAAATTAAAATGTCAAAAATGATAACTTATATTCTTTTAAAAAAATCCACTCTAAGTGTACATTTTGTGTTTGGACCCCTGATAGTTGCGCAACCCATCAACCATCAAAGTTATAATAGATTGTCTGGAGACTGTTTCCAGAACAGCTGTATTCATATCATTTTCATTACAGCGTATACAGGCTTTGGCTCCTTACTATTATTATCCCGCACGAATAACTCTTTGCTGGCGGATCCTACAATAAGTCGGTATTAATCCTAATTCCCAGCGTATGTGTTGTACACGGGTGAGGTAACAGTGACAAGGAATGTAATCCAGCCAGTTTGTGGGTAGACATAAATCCCAATGCAACAATTGACTAATCTCACCAATAGAGGCTCTCCATCAGTATCTAGGCGAGCATTGTTAATGATTCCTTGTTGGGACCCCACTTCTTTCAAATTGGCTGACAGAGCACCACATTGCCTGACTTCTTGAACGGTATACCACTAGCAACCCGTCAAGGACTGTACTTATTTGCATGATGGTGTTCCCGTAGGCATCTTAATGCACGTTATCATGGGTAATGGATAGGTAGAGGTGGACCAATTGCTTCTACCCTCGAATTTTTTCTCCGTTCACCATTCCTTCCAGTGCATCCTTCAGTAGGCAGTTTCTTCTCAGCCAGTGACCCAATCAATTCCTTTTCTCCTTCCTGATCAGTTTCAGTACTTATATTATATTATATTATATTATATTATATTATATTATATTATATTATATTATATTATATTATATTATATTATATTCGATCTACAAGGAGAGAATCATTTTAACGTTTGGACATGAAAGGTTTACTCTGATGTCACTCGTGTTACCATGGAAATAGAAATGTAAGATGTATTTCGTGTCTCAAGGTTTTCCACAAGGCCCTCTACCCAGCTAGCTATTAGGTTATATCTATTTTCGGCTTTTTCCCCTTCGAAATTCTCACAAGTTTCTTCACCGGAATTAACAGTACCATGAAATTACGAATTTATAGTGAAATAAAGCTGCCGGTGAATTGGTCTACATAACTGGCTTGACATGGGTGATTAACATAAGTCAAGTATCCGCCATTATTTAAAAAAAAAATAGTAGTTATTTGTCGTCCTCTTTCTGATAGATGCGTTTTATTCTTAAAGTTCGCATGTAATCTTTGTTTCTTTCCCAGATTCATTAACATGCATTTATTTATATATTCATTAACCAAATCGCAATACGACAGATACCAATAACTATAGAGTAGGCTAAGATAATGTAGGCTATCAATAAAATAACCACAAGAATTCAGGTTGGCCTTAGAATAATTCGGCATAGTTTGAGGCGTGCGAACAAGAGAAAATTCCCTGGAAGCACTACCAATGGACAGGCTTCCAGGATGTGACACAAAAAAAACAGTTACTTACTTACTTACTTACTTACAAATGGCTTTTAAGGAACCCGAAGGTTCATTGCCGCCCTCACATAAGCCCGCCAGCGGTCCCTATCCTGTGCAAGATTAATCCAGTCTCTATCATCATACCCCACCTCCCTCAAATCCATTTTAATATTATCCTCCCATCTACGTCTCGGCCTCCCTTAAAGGTCTTTTTCCCTCCGGTCTCCCAACTAACACTCTATATGCATTTCTGGATTCGCCCATACGTGCTACATGCCCTGCCCATATCAAACGTCTGGATTTAATGTTCCTAATTATGTCAGGTGAAGAATACAATGCGTGCAGTTCTGTGTTGTGTAACTTTCTCCATTCTCCTGTAACTTCGTCCCGCTTAGCCCCAAACATTTTCCTAAGCACCTTATTCTCAAACATCCTGAACCTATGTTCCTCTCTCATAGTGAGAGTCCAAGTTTCACAACCATACAGAACAACCGGTAATATAACTGTTTTATAAATTCTAACTTTCAGATTTTTGGACAGCAGACTGGATGATAAGAGCTTATTATAGGGATACGTAACAAGCTGTTTTTTACGGTGATGGGTTGTTAGCCCTTCGCCCAACTCCCAAGCTGGAGGACCACCCCTTATCGGCTGTCCACGACTGCTTATTCAATATATTCACAGCTACCCTCCATATCTGGAGGCCGTCTCCTCTATCCGCAACCTGAGGACGCGCCATGCCGTGGTGATAGGGACCCACAGTTCCTTCATTAAATATATCATCTCGACCTTAGTCGGATTTGAAAGAGGGATTAATTATTATAGGCATCCAACAACCCACTCACAACTGCGACCAAATACAGATAACGCTGACTACTGTGACCGGACAAAGTTCAAATAGACGCGTTACTGCAGATGTAGCAAGCCATGCGTAACGCTTAGATTGCAAAAACCTCCATCTATCTGTACATTGCGAAGCCTAGCAGATTCAAGATCAAGACGTGTCCTTGTCTACATAGAGTTAGGCCTACTGGATACGTTATCTTTTCATAACCAGGGCTGGGCAGTATTTGAAATACATTTGTATTTTGTAATTTGTAAGGATTTTCGAAAGTGTTTTGTATTTTGTATTTAAATATATAAAATTGATGTATTTTGTATTTCAAATACTCAAAATACTTTCTTCTTTTTCTTCTTCTTGTCTTTCAAGTTTTGGACTTGGATTTGAAGAATGAACTTTTGTCTCATTTGCCTACCCATTTCAGAGTGCTAGCTATACACTTAGTTTTCTTGCCACAACTGAATCTCCAACAGCATCAAGGATCTATCTCCCAACACTTGCTAAATGTTCAGCATTATGCAATGCGTTTAGAAGATCCAAATCCTCAGAAATTATATCAGTTGTCTTGAAATATTCATTAAAGTTTCCTTGCCCAACTCGATGGAATTCTCTTTATGACTCAATCTCTCAAATATTGCAATTCAAACATGATATAAACAGTATATGTGAAAAACTGGGATTGCCAACCTTCAAAGATGTTGACTTTCAGTACCTTGAAGAATATTGTGCAGTTCAGAAACCCATTGCCGTAGCCCTTGATTTAATACAAAATGAGAAGATGTGCTATTATGGTCAATTTTTGCCCACAATTAATTTCCCTCAAAAACAGATTACATATTCTGTTATATAGTTAAATTGGAAAAATCATATTAAAGAAATTACCCTCAAACTAAATTCAGCTTGTTTTGCTATTAGAACTATGCAAAAGATAGTAAATATCAATACCTTAAAAACAATATACTTTGCATTCTTCCACTCGGTAATGAGTTTTGGAATAATATTCTGGGGAAATTCCACAGATAGTAACAGTATATTTCTATTACAAAAAAGAGTAATTAGAATAATAGTAGGTGCCAAATCTAGGGAATCTTGTAGGACTATTTTCAAAAAACTACAAATAATGCCCATGGCTTCTCAGTATATTTTTTCATTAATAGTCTTCCTCGTTTGTAATCATGAAAACTTTGTAACTAATTCAACAGTTCATAGCATAAATACACGTCAAAGAAATGACTTTCATACTCCATCTGCAAGTCTATCGTGCTATCAAAAAGGAGTGCGTTATATGGCAGTAAACATTTTTAATAGCCTCCCTATCGATATAAAAATTGAAACTCAAAACATAAAATTATTTAGGGCCAAATTAAATAAGTACCTAATTTCTCACGCCTTCTATTCTGTAGGCCTAAGTGAATTCATGACATTCAATAACACTTCATGAAATTGATACTAAAACTATGTGTTGTACTAGTAGACTATATTGTAAATCTCGTCTGTATATATAATTCATCTAGACTGTGACTATAAATTAAGATTTTATAGTAGTATTAAGTTTTTTGACTTGTTCCATATTCTAGCTGTAAAGCAATGTATTAATACCATGGAATTTTAATACAATACAATAATATAATATAGGTAATATGCTTTTACTTCTCATAAGAGTTTTGTTTTTCCATTTTCAGTGCTATCAAATCATTACATATTTTAATTGTTGTTGGGATCAACGTCTCAACTCTCATTATAAAGGAACTCTAGAGTCTAGACATTACAGTTAATGACGGATTTATTATTTTATTGATTCAATTTATTTTATTTGAGTACATAATGTACCTAGATGTATTAATTATATGTGTTATATTTCCGCTGTGTCGACTGCTAGCTGGTGTGATGTCAGCGCCAACTCTAGGGAGAAAACAGAATCTCACGCTCTAGCTGGCTTGAAGGTCATTGAAATCAGTCCGGCTACATCAAAGGTACCGACGCGAAGTGTCCATTCTTTATAATCCCTATTCGCTGGAGTATACTTACAGGCTTGGTTTCGTTAACAGAGGTTAAATTATATTAACCCTGAGTTCAATAAATTCGGGTTAAATTTTTAATTCTTTCTTGGGACTAATGAGTTTCACCAAGCTTTTTCGGTATAAAGTAGCTAACACCTCTGTACTAAAACGAAAAGTACTAATCTAGAAAGCCATGACCGAGAATATGTTTTTTGTTGCGCGTTTCTTTTGTTTTTTCCACAACTCCATCCATAACAATGACCAAGAAAATGGAAGAGGTTAGGAAGAGAAACAGAAGCTCAAATTTTTCTGCAAAAGAAAAATCTTAACTCGTAATTGAATTAGCCGCTAAACTGAAGAATTCCCACGGTATCTTTGAACCGTGCCGTTACGTTTAGCACCAAATTTAAGTAAATACACAATCTCGCCAACATAACAACACGACGTTGGTGTGTGGCGTCGTTGTAGGGAGAAATTTGTTTCTTTTCTCTCTCTACCTCCTTCGTTCTGAACATTACTGAGAGATAGCACCACTGTTAGCTACAAGATATATTTGCGCAAACATATTGAAGTAGATTACGTGACTTATTACGTGACTTAGATGAGAGTCTCGAGACAAAACAGTTTTGCTATATTTCTTTTTTTTTTTTTATTACATGTTAAGCACAGGAACGCCATTTCGTAATTTTATTTAAGAAACAAGCCAAACAAATTATCTTTGCATCAAAAACGGATGCTCCCTGGACCAAATTATCGTATTTTATAATTGTTTGAATGCAACAGAAGCCAGAAGTCTTGCACTTGACTAATGCAGTGAATAATTTAAGAATATAGTCGCGAATTTTACTACCACCATTTCGATTGTCTTTTGTTTGGCACGGCTCGGTACGGCCTGGTGACTAGTGGCCAGTGAGTAACGTCGACTATCGATATTGCTCTGCCGTGGGTATTATCCAGTTGTTCCGAATTAGCAACTAAATACAGACATCGTAGAGTGCAAGAAGACAGATGGATTAAAAAATAAAGGATAAGGGATTACAGAAGAATTCAATAGCGTTGTCCATGTTACCGTCAGAACCAGGAAACAACTCAAAAGCTAGGAAAATGGTACATTGGATAGATGTCATGAATAACACGTAGGCCTATACGTTATTCAACGGAAGGAAACTTTACGTATCTTTGTCTCGTTGGTGCTATAGCTGTAGACATCTTAGAAACAATTCTACTAACAATAGTATATTTTAATAGGTTTATTTTACACGCTTTATCAACACTATTATCTAGCGCCCAAGTGAGATGAAGGTGATAACCAGGGAAAGGAAGTTCATGCCCTAAAAACATAGATAATATGTATGCATTTATGCCGTAATAGTAATATGCGTTACAAGAGCGGTATGTTGAAGTTTTCATGTTCGAGGAAAAGTTTGAAAAAGCGAAACGTAGTTGAGCTTTTTTAATTTCCGAGAATTGAAAGAAAACATACCGCTCGTGTATCGTACATTATTTTGTGCGAAGATCGTTTATTACATACCTGAAAGAGGAATTTCTAATTAGTTGCAATGAAATCTCCATCTTGGTTTCTGTTCAATGACGGCAAATTTGCAAAACAAAAATATCTATCTTCAACATTGTTGCTTTAAAATGTTTTCTGTGTTTACTATACTCCAGCAGGCCGTGATATACGTCTGTCTTTTTCCCCCCCCCCCCCAGTCTATGATGAGTCTGGAATCTTGTTGATTTTTTCACGGCTTCCTTAATGTTACTTGCATCACGAATGCAGTAACTTTAGTGGAGTTGTAGAGTTTACTTAATTTTTGCAAATATTTAAAAACAGTAATTAACAGTGCAATTTAGGTGAAATTGCAGTGGTAAGTTTCCAATTTATAATTAGTACTATATTGAACGTTTCTAAAAATAATATGTTAAAAGCCTAAAGCAGTAAAATCAATATGTCACTCAAGCGGTAAGAAGATGGAAATTGTTATGTGTGTTAGGTTGGGAATACTGAATGTGGAACTTCAGACTTTCCGCGGATTGGTTTTGTGCGGAAACCAAGCAAATACGCACGATCTCGCACAAAAATAGATAAATATGTACAAAATATGCATTATCAGTCTGAGATTATTTTAACAGAATAGTAAGGTATAGGTAACCTACGTTTAGTGTATGGATTTTGAAGTGCTTGCCTCATTGCTGCATGCTCCATTTATGCTGTTACAGTTCACAACTAAGCAGTGACGTATGTTTTCTGTTGTCATTCTTCGCCTGTTGTCTCTCAGCATAGCTTTGTAGCGCGAAAAACTTCGTTCTACGTCACAAGAAGTAAGAGGGACTTGCTGTGCTATAGAAAATGTTGTTGGTTTTTGGGGTGTTTTTCCTTCGAGAATATCTTGAATTTCTTTTTGATAATAGCCAGGGTTTTTGGAAAGAATATTTGCTGTTTTCTCGTTCACTTTATCTCCTACATTTCCTGGAACTGATGTTAAACTGGATATTGTTCTATCCAAATCTGCTAAAGACTGCAGTATAGGAATACCAATTGCTAACTTTAGAGGCTTCCTATGAGGGCGTCATCGTTACGTTCAAAATTCATAAACACAAATTAGTCGTGTTTACGAGGTTACACACTTTTAAAAATGAAGGAAACACAAACATACATAATATGCAGTTTCCCTGCATTAATGTTAAAATATGATGCGTTTATAAATAAAAGCAAAATATGTACTTTTATGCACAATAAAAGTAATATCATTAGTATTCAGTAAATTGTGATTCATGTAGATAATCTTTCAGCATATTCACACAACGATAGAGAACAAATATGCAAATGCATTAACTTCCTTTCCCTAGTGATAACACAGTCTAGTATATACAGTCACAAAGCTCAATACGTAGTAAATATGTTGTTGTTGTTTTCTAATGCCAGGCGTTTGACAATAAAATCATTTGACCTCTTGCACTCCAATATTTGTCAAAGATGTTATCATGGTCAGCCACTGAAGCACAGATTTTGAGGTGTTCCGAATCCATTTCTTGGTTTGAGTTGCACAATGGGCAGTTAGGGGACTGATATATTCCAATTCTATGCAGGTGTTTGGCCAAACAATCATGGCCTGTTGCCAATCTAAATGCAGTTACAGACGATTTTCGTGGTAAATCGGGAATTAACTGTGGATTATTATGCAGAGAGTTCCATTTTTTCCCTTGGGATTGTGTTATCAAATTTTGTTTGTTGAAGTCTAAGCATGTAGATTTAATAAATCTCTTCACAGAGTAATACGTAGATTTAGTAACAGGTCTGTAAGTAGCAGTGCTGCCCTTCTTTGCTAAAGCATCCGCATTCTCGTTTCCCAGGATTCCACAGTGGGATGGTATCCATTGGAATACAATTCTTTTATTGAGTGATATTAATTGAGAGAGCATTTTAGTTATTTCTGTTGTTTGAGATGAAGGTGTGTGTTTAGAGACTATTGATAGAATAGCTGCTTTGGAGTCTGACAATATAACTGCATTCTTAAATTTATTGATGTGGCATAGAAGATTCCTGAGACTTTCACTTATTGCAATGATTTCTCCATCAAAACTTGTTGTTCCATACCCAAGAGATCTATAAATTGAGAAGAGACAGCACGTAACACCTGCACCGGCACCTTGTTCTCTGGAGATCAAGGATCCGTCAGTGTATAAATGAAGCCAGTTTTGTGCAGGGTACCTAATATTAATTGTCTCTAAAGACAATTGTTTCAGTATTTCAGTGTTTACTTCTGAATTCAGTATTTCTTCTGTTAAATTTAGATTATATTCTATATTTAATAGAGTTAAAGGGTTTGGTTTAATCTGTAAGTTTTCTTTTAAATTCGGGATATTGATTTTCTGTTTTAATTCTTGAACAATGGATATGAAACTTTTTTGAGTTTTCAATCTACAGAGAGGACTGTATGAATGCCAATTGTTTCCTGGTAATCTGATAAGTTTTTTCATATTGAATCAGTGCTTTTTCTGCTATTGTCATTTTGATGCTGTTAATATTAGTGAGGAATCTCATAGACACAATGTGCATCCATAGATAGTTGCTAACCACTAGGATCGCTACTATCGCCTCATCACAGACAATGCGAAATAGTACCTGCACAGTCTATTGTTTCTAGTACCCTCAACAACTCAAGCTTCGTGACTGTATATACTAGACTGTGGTGATAATGCCAGTGAAATGAGTCCAGGGTTCAGCACTGAAAATTACCCAGTATTTGGTCGTCTTAAAGGGTTGAAGGAAAACCCCGGAAAAAAACCTTAACCAGGTAATTTGTCCCAACCAGGATTTGAAATCGGGCCCGCTTGTTTCACGGTCAGACATGTCAACCGTTACTCCACAGCGGTGGACATGTATGTATGTATTTATTTACACTGCAAGTGGGCAAGCACCCGGTGGCAGTGGTATATACAATATAAACAATACACAATAAAATGATAAGTAATACACAATAAAATTTACAATACACAATACAATTTTACAACACATATACAATTTTATACACAATACAATAAGAATAAACAATACAATTTAACACATTAATAATAAAACATAAATAAAATACCTAATTTTACAATACAACCTACATAATTATGTATAGGTCCTACATAAGTTTCAATAGTCTTTCACTTAACTCTCATCTCATTCCCTGTAGTGGCACTATGACGCATTTCACTGACACTTTAGCACACATTTCACTGACACTCTGTAACACATTTCACTGACACTATAGAACACATTTCATTGACGCTATAAATTATCACTGATCGGAACTGTTCACTGCACTGTAAAACCATAACTTCACTGACTCACCTCGCTTCACTGATAAAACAGTTCAAATAAGTCAAATAATTACATCCTTATGCATACTTATGGACAGAACTACATTTAAACTAAACATTTCTAGCCTAAGGCCCTCTTACACGCTATTTTTAAATAATTTACAATTCAAACCAAGGAAGTAAACTCGTCAGGTTAGATAAATACATGTCACCTTAAAAAATTAAATGTTGAATGTCACCTTAATTTTAATTTGCACTTTATACACAACTTTTTAAGTTATTCTTGAATCTCCTTAAGGAAGGACAGCCCTCAAAGACCGCTGCAGGTAGGTCATTCCAATCATTTATAATTCTATTTAAAAATGAGAATTTACCTACATCCGTTTTCTGTTTCCTGCATTTGATTTTAAAATCATGATCGTTCCTACCATAGTACGTTGGCTTTTCTAACCGAGCCGTTATGTCTACCCATGCTTTCTGACCTAGATGTGCTCTATACAATGATGTTATTCTAGTTTTCCTACGTCTGTTTTCCAAAGTTTCCCATTTAAGTTCTTTTATCGTATCGTTTCCATATTCTCTTTTACCTTTAACAAATTTAGCTGCCCTATACTGGATTCTTTCTAAGGAATTTATCTGATATATTCTATAGGGATCCCAACATGTAGTTCCGTATTCCATTAACGGTCGCACTAACGTTAGATATGCTATTTCCCTCGATTTGGGGCTAGCCTTTCTCAAGATTCTCATAATAAAGTGAAGTGCCCTCCATGCTTTACCCGTAACATTATCAACATGCTCTCTCCAAGAAAGTCTGGAGTTTAAATACACTCCTAGGTATTTACAACATTGTTCTTGCGGAATTACAACACCACTGAATTCGTAATTAAGACTAGTTTCCTCTCGGGTTTTACAAAATGTTATAGATTTACTTTTAGAACCATTTATTTTCATCCTATGCTTTAACGCCCAGTTATAAATGTTATTCAAGTCTGTTTGAATAGCATCTACATCTGAATTATTTCTAATCTTTCTATAGATAATGCAGTCGTCTGCAAATAGCCTCACATTTGATGTAATATTCTGGCATAGGTCATTTACGTATAATATAAAGAGTAATGGACCCAGAACGCTGCCCTGTGGCACCCCTGAACTTATATTTCCAATTTCCGATATTTCATGACCTACTCTAACTCTCTGGGTTCTACCTTTTAAGAATTCTTGGATCCATAGCACCACTCTTTTATCTATTCCTAGCCTACTTAACTTATCTATTAATATGTCATGTGGCACCAAATCAAATGCTTTCGAAAATCAATCACAACTGCATCGATTCTTCCGCCTCTATCTACCTCTTCAGCTAGATCCTGAACCAGCGACATTACCCGGAATATTCTAGCGACCGCGACCCTTTGATACAGACTGTATGGAGGGGAAAGAAAAAAAACATTGTTGAAGGTATGTGGTATATTGGCTCAAATTAAGGTACGGTTGGCAGCACTGTTATAAATAAAGCACTGAAAGCCGCTTATTCAGTGACACAATTCCTCTCGTCTATTTACGGACTAGATGAACAACAATTTAAGGGGCGTGGCTCATTCTTACTTCCTACATTGGACGCAACTCACTTTCTCTATTCAAACTGTACAATATTCTAAAAATAACACATTTTAACTTACTGTACTGCCTTTTAGCTCCTGGCGATGTTCAACTGCTGTTGGTCACCACTTGGAATGGGATAGAGAAGATGTAAGAGAATTCACAAAACGATCTATTTTTAAATCTTCACCATTATTTACCTACTTATGTCTTCGTTTGGTTTATTTGTTTATAGTTGAAACAATAATATTGGTGTAAGTGGATGTGGAGACATTACAAAAAGTGATCTTGTTTCTCTAATATTAATACGAAAACCTACCTATAATCAAAATTTGTTTGAAAATGCGACTGGATTTTTCCGAAGACAAGTCTAAACCTCACAAGTGATAACAACATGGCATCACGAATGAGGCAACTATTCCAGGAGATAATGGGGAGGGTGGCCATTTTCTTTCACCCTCCATTGCATACATCGCCGATTAGTTACATCAGAGTACGACTGGCTTATACAACTAATTTGATCCATTCTGAATTAAATGTTTTTAGCATTGACCAAATTTATAAATACCGGTACTCTAATAAAATGCTGTTATACAATAGAATGAAATTTGTAGCTCAGCCACATGATTATAATACAAGACGAAATAAAATTCTTACTATTACTGAACCTAAATGCTTCACGTCTGCTGGTTTACTACATAGCAGGGGCGGCTCGTCCATAAGAGCTGCGGAGCTGCAGCACTCTCTGCTTTGACAGGAAAATAAAAATAATATTTATTTTAATTTGTAGAAGAATTGTTACAGCTTTTATTGGTAAATTGCTTTATATTTCATCTGGCCGGGAATATGTACTATTATCTTATGCATTATCTTTTTGCGCGTCGACTGTATTGGAATTGACACTGCATTCAATCTGCAGGGTGGGACAGATCATAGAGAGTGTCTCTTGCTAGGTAGGGGTAGAGGGGTGAAGGGAAGCAGAGGGAAACTGCCGCTGTTTAAAACCCATATTTCGCTGCAGTGGCTTGCAGAGCTAGGCGACAAGGGAAGATCTTTCCTCCACTCCCACACCGCTATTGTAATGCTACGTCAAATGGATTCTCTATTCCCTTGAAACTTAATGACAAAATTTTTATTTTCTCGTCACATACTTATTGTTGTAGAATCTTATCGAGTTAATATAACGTAATTAATATTCTCTTTTGTCTTATAATTACGTATCTATCCAGCTTCCAGCAGAACCTAATATTTGCTTTAACTCAAAATGATTGCACGAGTATAATCCTTGTGATATAGCACGTAAAATACGAAAGAGACTCCTTTTCCAGTTTTAGAAAATTGTTGACCATCAGTATATCTGAGTGTTGCTTTGGTGTGACGTCTTAATACCGTAACTTAACCAGTGCAAATGTGCAAGCATGAGTGTGTGTGAATTACAGAATATTAATTTTATTTTTCTCAACTTTCCCTTGCGGAGAAAATTGATGTAATGAAGTGAAGTTAAAGGGTCGTTCGTTACCCAACTTAAATCTTACTCGAGCTTCTTCCAGCCGAAATAGTGCATATATGTAAGGAAGTATAATAATAACATTTACGCTGAGCATTTGTGGTTGCCTCCTCTTCGGTGGTGATACTGCATAGACTAGGAGTGGTGTGACAGATTTAGGACATTTGCCCCTAGAAATTAAAAAGCACGAATCTTCGCAATCTCACCTGAAAAATGTTGTTTCATTGGCTATGTTAGGCAAAACTAATTTTGCTGCGCAATTAAGTGAAACTAACAGAACAAACATTCTCAAACATAAACAAGAAGTGAAAAAAATTCGTGCAATTATTTTTAATAATATTGATTGTATCAAATTTTGTGGCGAATATGAACTTCCCCTTAGGGGACATGATGAAAAAACGATTCGAAGGACTCTGGTGTATTTCGTGGGTTGCTACAGTCCATGAGTAATCTAAACGAGCCTCTCAAAAATAATTTGTAACATGCCACTGTTGAAAGTTAATTCTAAAACAATTCAGAATGAACTGGTATATTACAAGTTGAGTGTCTGCAGATCAGAAATTCAGACTGAAATCGATGGTATTAGTTTTTTTTTAGCGATTAGAAAATGATGCCACAGACATCTCCCAACTAAGTGAGAAAGTTTTGGTTTTTCGATATGTAGTGCATTTATTTTTGTCCTATACTTATTAGTAATGGTATCAAGAAGTGAAATTTATATGTACCAAAATCTACTGCAGCTCTCCCAATCCACAAGTTCACGAGCCGCCACTGCTACATAGTACAAATTATGGTCTACGTGTACATAATTCTGTATTAAAGCTTCATCCATAATTGGCTACTTTTATTAATCAAATTTTGAAATTACTCTAAATTAACATAAACGATTAACATCTCGATAAGGAAATGCGAACTAATTTCTAGCGCGTAGGTCAACACTATAGCCAATAGGAGAACACGTATGATTTGGTACGATGATATGGGAGGTGGTAAAACTCCATCTTTTGTTTACCTCAATGTTTTTCTTATCTGGAATTCAGTATAAATGTATTTACTTCTCTCTTACGCGTAGACTTTGGAACCATTCTGTACAAAATAAAACGATCGCCTCAACTGCAAATAGATAACGAATTTGACTTATTGATAACTATGATTCAGCACTTCAGTTTATATAGAAGGCTGTGAATCCCCTTATGACAACGTTACGAAATACATGGGCACATGATTAGATAATGTAGAATGTAGATGCTTAAGATTATACCATTGTTACTCAAACAAGAAAAATGCAGGCATAAACAAAAAGTAAATACAAAGGCAAAGATTGGATGCTTATCGCAAACTGGTGGATTACTGATATCATTCTGTATTTTGATTATCACTTATCAGTGCTGTGATACAGTCTGTGCAAAAAGTGCGTAAGAAATTTATATTATTTCCTACTATAAAAATGTTTGGCGATCCAGTCTGTGCAAAAAGTGCGTAAGAAATTTATATAATTTCCTACTATAAAAATATTTGGCGTAAGGAATTTATATAATTTCCTACTATAAAAATATTTGGCGATCCAGCCTGTGCAAAAAGTGCGTAAGGAATTTATATAATTTCCTACTATAAAATATTTGGCGATCCAGCCTGTGCAAGAAGTGCGTAAGAAATTTATATAATTTCCTACTATAAAAATATTTGGCGATCCAGTCTGTGCAAAAAGTGCGTAAGGAATTTATATAATTTCCTACTATAAAAATGTTTGGCGTAAGGAATTTATATAATTTCCTACTATAAAAATATTTGGCAATCCAGTCTGTGCAAAAAGTGCGTAAGGAATTTATATAATTTCCTACTATAAAAATGTTTGGCGATCCAGTCTGTGCAAAAAGTGCGTAAGGAATTTATATAATTTCCTACTATAAAAATGTTTGGCGATTCAGTCTGTGCAAAAAGTGCGTAAGGAATTTATATAATTTCCTACTATAAAATATTTGGCGATCCAGTCTGTGCAAAAAGTGCGTAAGGAATTTATATAATTTCCTACTATAAAAATGTTTGGCGTAAGGAATTTATATAATTTCCTACTATAAAAATATTTGGCGATCCAGTCTGTGCAAAAAGTGCGTAAGGAATTTATATAATTTCCTACTATAAAAATGTTTGGCGATCCAGTCTGTGCAAAAAGTGCGTAAGGAATTTATATAATTTCCTACTATAAAAATGTTTGGCGTAAGGAATTTATATAATTTCCTACTATAAAAATATTTGGCGATCCAGTCTGTGCAAAAAGTGCGTAAGGAATTTATATAATTTCCTACTATAAAAATGTTTGGCGATCCAGTCTGTGCAAAAAGTGCGTAAGGAATTTATATAATTTCCTACTATAAAAATGTTTGGCGATCCAGTCTGTGCAAAAAGTGCGTAAGGAAT
Source organism: Periplaneta americana (assembly GCF_040183065.1). NCBI lineage: Eukaryota > Metazoa > Arthropoda > Insecta > Blattodea > Blattidae > Periplaneta > Periplaneta americana. Next base: position 182,345,756 of record NC_091123.1, on the reverse strand, counting down.
TTATATAATTTCCTACTATAAAAATGTTTGGCGATCCAGTCTGTGCAAAAAGTGCGTAAGGAATTTATATAATTTCCTACTATAAAAATGTTTGGCGATCCAGTCTGTGCAAAAAGTGCGTAAGGAATTTATATAATTTCCTACTATAAAAATGTTTGGCGATCCAGTCTGTGCAAAAAGTGCGTAAGGAATTTATATAATTTCCTACTATAAAAATGTTTGGCGATCCAGTCTGTGCAAAAAGTGCGTAAGGAATTTATATAATTTCCTACTATAAAAATATTTGGCGATCCAGTCTGTGCAAAAAGTGCGTAAGGAATTTATATAATTTCCTACTATAAAAATGTTTGGCGTAAGGAATTTATATAATTTCCTACTATAAAAATATTTGGTGATCCAGTCTGTGCAAAAAGTGCGTAAGGAATTTATATAATTTCCTACTATAAAAATATTTGGCGATCCAGTCTGTGCAAAAAGTGCGTAAGGAATTTATATAATTTCCTACTATAAAAATATTTGGCGATCCAGTCTGTGCAAAAAGTGCGTAAGGAATTTATATAATTTCCTACTATAAAAATATTTGGCGATCCAGTCTGTGCAAAAAGTGCGTAAGGAATTTATATAATTTCCTACTATAAAAATATTTGGCGATCCAGTCTGTGCAAAAAGTGCGTAAGGAATTTATATAATTTCCTACTATAAAAATATTTGGCGATCCAGTCTGTGCAAAAAGTGCGTAAGGAATTTATATAATTTCCTACTATAAAAAATGTTTGGCGATCCAGTCTGTGCAAAAAGTGCGTAAGGAATTTATATAATTTTCTACTATAAAAATGTTTGGCGATCCAGTCTGTGCAAAAAGTGCGTAAGGAATTTATATAATTTCCTACTATAAAAATGTTTGGCGATCCAGTCTGTGCAAAAAGTGCGTAAGGAATTTATATAATTTCCTACTATAAAAATGTTGGCGATCCAGTCTGTGCAAAAAGTGCGTAAGGAATTTATATAATTTCCTACTATAAAAATATTTTGCGATCCAGTCTGTGCAAAAAGTGCGTAAGGAATTTATATAATTTCCTACTATAAAAATGTTTGGCGTAAGGAATTTATATAATTTCCTACTATAAAAATATTTGGCGATCCAGTCTGTGCAAAAAGTGCGTAAGGAATTTATATAATTTCCTACTATAAAAATATTTGGCGATCCAGTCTGTGCAAAAAGTGCGTAAGGAATTTATATAATTTCCTACTATAAAAATATTTGGCGATCCAGTCTGTGCAAAAAGTGCGTAAGGAATTTATATAATTTCCTACTATAAAAATGTTTGGCGATCCAGTCTGTGCAAAAAGTGCGTAAGGAATTTATATAATTTCCTACTATAAAAATGTTTGGCGATCCAGTCTGTGCAAAAAGTGCGTAAGGAATTTATATAATTTCCTACTATAAAAATGTTTGGCGATCCAGTCTGTGCAAAAAGTGCGTAAGGAATTTATATAATTTCCTACTATAAAAATGTTTGGCGATCCAGTCTGTGCAAAAAGTGCGTAAGGAATTTATATAATTTCCTACTATAAAAATATTTGGCGATCCAGTCTGTGCAAAAAGTGCGTAAGGAATTTATATAATTTCCTACTATAAAAATGTTTGGCGATCCAGTCTGTGCAAAAAGTGCGTAAGGAATTTATATAATTTCCTACTATAAAAATATTTGGCGATCCAGTCTGTGCAAAAAGTGCGTAAGGAATTTATATAATTTCCTACTATAAAAATGTTTGGCGATCCAGTCTGTGCAAAAAGTGAGTAAGGAATTTATATAATTTCCTACTATAAAAATGTTTGGCGATCCAGTCTGTGCAAAAAGTGCGTAAGGAATTTATATAATTTCCTACTATAAAAATGTTTGGCGATCCAGTCTGTGCAAAAAGTGCGTAAGGAATTTATATAATTTCCTACTATAAAAATGTTTGGCGATCCAGTCTGTGCAAAAAGTGCGTAAGGAATTTATATAATTTCCTACTATAAAAATATTTGGCGATCCAGTCTGTGCAAAAAGTGCGTAAGGAATTTATATAATTTCCTACTATAAAAATGTTTGGCGATCCAGTCTGTGCAAAAAGTGCGTAAGGAATTTATATAATTTCCTACTATAAAAATGTTTGGCGATCCAGTCTGTGCAAAAAGTGCGTAAGGAATTTATATAATTTCCTACTATAAAAATGTTTGGCGATCCAGTCTGTGCAAAAAGTGCGTAAGGAATTTATATAATTTCCTACTATAAAAATGTTTGGCGATCCAGTCTGTGCAAAAAGTGCGTAAGGAATTTATATAATTTCCTACTATAAAAATGTTTGGCGATCCAGTCTGTGCAAAAAGTGCGTAAGGAATTTATATAATTTCCTACTATAAAAATATTTGGCGATCCAGTCTGTGCAAAAAGTGCGTAAGGAATTTATATAATTTCCTACTATAAAAATGTTTGGCGATCCAGTCTGTGCAAAAAGTGCGTAAGGAATTTATATAATTTCCTACTATAAAAATGTTTGGCGATCCAGTCTGTGCAAAAAGTGCGTAAGGAATTTATATAATTTCCTACTATAAAAATGTTTGGCGATCCAATCTGTGCAAAAAGTGCGTAAGGAATTTATATAATTTCCTACTATAAAAATATTTGGCGATCCAGTCTGTGCAAAAAGTGCGTAAGGAATTTATATAATTTCCTACTATAAAAATATTTGGCGATCCAGTCTGTGAAAAAAGTGCGTAAGGAATTTATATAATTTCCTACTATAAAAATATTTGGCGATCCAGTCTGTGAAAAAAGTGCGTAAGGAATTTATATAATTTCCTACTATAAAAATGTTTGGCGATCCAGTCTGTGAAAAAAGTGCGTAAGGAATGTATATAATTTCCTACTATAAAAATGTTTGGCGATCCAGTCTGTGCAAAAAGTGCGTAAGGAATTTATATAATTTCCTACTATAAAAATATTTGGCGATCCAGTCTGTGAAAAAAGTGCGTAAGAAATTTATATAATTTCCTACTATAAAAATGTTTGGCGATCCAGTCTGTGAAAAAAGTGCGTAAGGAATTTATATAATTTCCTACTATAAAAATGTTTGGCGATCCAGTCTGTGAAAAAAGTGCGTAAGGAATTTATATAATTTCCTACTATAAAAATGTTTGGCGATCCAGTCTGTGAAAAAAGTGCGTAAGGAATTTATATAATTTCCTACTATAAAAATATTTGGCGATCCAGTCTGTGCAAAAAGTGTGTAAGGAATTTATATAATTTCCTACTATAAAAATGTTTGGCGATCCAGTCTGTGCAAAAAGTGCGTAAGGAATTTATATAATTTCCTACTATAAAAATATTTGGCGATCCAGTCTGTGAAAAAAGTGCGTAAGGAATTTATATAATTTCCTACTATAAAAATATTTGGCGATCCAGTCTGTGAAAAAAGTGCGTAAGAAATTTATATAATTTCCTACTATAAAAATGTTTGGCGATCCAGTCTGTGAAAAAAGTGCGTAAGGAATTTATATAATTTCCTACTATAAAAATATTTGGCGATCCAGTCTGTGCAAAAAGTGCGTAAGGAATGTATATAATTTCCTACTATAAAAATATTTGGCGATCCAGTCTGTGAAAAAAGTGCGTAAGGAATTTATATAATTTCCTACTATAAAAATATTTGGCGATCCAGTCTGTGAAAAAAGTGCGTAAGGAATTTATATAATTTCCTACTATAAAAATGTTTGGCGATCCAGTCTGTGCAAAAAGTGCGTAAGGAATGTATATAATTTCCAACTATAAAAATATTTGTCGATCCAGTCTGTGAAAAAAGTGCGTAAGGAATTTATATAATTTCCTACTATAAAAATGTTTGGCGATCCAGTCTGTGCAAAAAGTGCGTAAGGAATGTATATAATTTCCTACTATAAAAATATTTGGCGATCCAGTCTGTGAAAAAAGTGCGTAAGGAATTTATATAATTTCCTACTATAAAAATGTTTGGCGATCCAGTCTGTGCAAAAAGTGCGTAAGGAATTTATATAATTTCCTACTATAAAAATGTTTGGCGATCCAGTCTGTGCAAAAAGTGCGTAAGGAATTTATATAATTTCCTACTATAAAAATATTTGGCGATCCAGTCTGTGAAAAAAGTGCGTAAGGAATTTATATAATTTCCTACTATAAAAATTTTTGGCGATCCAGTCTGTGCAAAAAGTGCGTAAGGAATTTATATAATTGCCTACTATAAAAATATATGGCGTAAGGAATTTATATAATTTCCTACTATAAAAATATTTGGCGATCCAGTCTGTGCAAAAAGTGCGTAAGGAATTTATATAATTTCCTACTATAAAAATATTTGGCGATCCAGTCTGTGCAAAAAGTGTGTAAGGAATTTATATAATTTCCTACTATAAAAATATTTGGCGATCCAGTCTGTGCAAAAAGTGTGTAAGGAATTTATATAATTTCCTACTATAAAAATATTTGGCGTAAGGAATTTATATAATTTCCTACTATAAAAATATTTGGCGATCCATTCATTAATAGTTTTCTGTACAAGGGCAGGTCTTTTACTGCAAACCCCGCATTCTCCATTTTTCCCTCATAGTTTCCGTATAAGCTATATATCTTAATGTTTATCATCCGATAACTTCTTCTGCCCCGAACTCTTCTCCCGTTCACCATTCCTTTCAGTGCATCCTTCATTAGACAGTTTCTTCTGAACCAGTGCCCAGCCAAATTTCTTTTTCTCTTCCTGATCAGTTTCAGCATCATTCTTTCTTCGCCCACTCTGTCTATTAAATAATAGATCACAGTTTTATTTCTTATTTTGTCTGTCCATTTCATACGGTCCATTCTTCTCCATGTTCTTATTTCAATTGCTTCTAGCACATAATTTTTTACAATACTCTCTAATTCAAATTGTTCCGACCCTGAATCTCCCTCAGCCGAATGTTACTACTGACTCTTGTATAGGTATTCAATTAGAATTGTTCAGTAGTGTTTTCTGTTACAACCAGGGGCGTACGCAAGGGAAGGAGTTCAAACCCAGTAACCCTTCCCCCTTGAACTTAAAAAAAAAAAAAACACATATTTAGGTTTGAATATTGTTAATATTTTAATAATAATAATGAGAATAAAAATTGCTATTGAACATCAAGTGCAATGTGTAAACAAAGTTTCTTGTTGTTTTAGCTTCATATTAAATCAAAAGTAATTTGTTTACGCATTGCAATCGATGTTCAATAGCAATTTTTTTCCTCATTAATTAAAATATTATTTTTGCAAGATATCCCACTGTTGTTCTGAGGTAATGATATGGGAAATGCCTGTTATTATTCGGTTGAGAAGCTTTTATCATCCAGTTTGCTCTAAAAAAAATCTGAAAGTTAGGATTTATATTACCGGTTGTTCTGTATAGTTGTGAAACTTGGACTCTCACTTTGAGAGAGGAACAGTGGTTAAAGGTGTTTGAGAATAAGGTGCTTAGGAAAATATTTGGGGCTAAGAGGGATGAAGTTACAGGAGAATGGAGAAAGTTACACAACGCAGAACTGCACGCATTGTATTCCTCACCTGACATAATTAGGAACATTAAATGGAGACGTTTGAGATGGGCAGGGCGTGTAGCACTTATGGGGGAAGCCAAAAATGCGTATAGTGTGTTAATTGGGAGACTAGAGGGCAAAAGACATTTGGGGAGGCCGAGACGTAGATGAGAGGATAATAATATTAAAATGGATGTGTTGGAGGTGAGATATGATTGTAGAGACTATATTAATCTTGCTCAGGATAGGGACCGATTGCGGGCTTATGTGAGGGCGGCAATGAACCTCCGGGTTTCTTAAAAGCAACGGGTTAGAAAGACATTAATTTCTTTCTAACTCGTTGCATAAGTCATAAGGAAATAAGTACTGTCCAGAACTGAAAGCTGCTGCCATCTACCAGAGCGTACGGAGACTACTAGAGGAAACCGAGAAAACAGGCAAAAAAGGAACAATAGAAATTCTGCATAATGGATGCAAGATGAGCCATAACTGGAATAAACTGAATTAAGGGACAGTAAATACTATTATCATCACAATTGACGGCTTTTATCATAATAATTATGTAAAACAATATGTATGCAAGAGTAGGATATGTATTTCATAATGTGTTACAGTATTTGCGATCGTTTGTAGTCTGTGTAAATCTAAGACGTTGTAAGAGAAAATATGTCATGAATTAGCGAAGTTCTCTTATTTGTTATACTCGTATGTATTCTTTCTCAATTGTATTATTATAATAAATATTATACAGATGTCTATAGACATGTGTCGCTACAGCGCACCTATCGGTAATGGACGAAATTTCACCAGTCACGGCCGACTTGATGCTCGCTTCGCGTCTGTGTCCCTGTTGCCAAATTACAAGATACCTCCCTGTCATATAATGTCAAATATACTGTATTCCTGTACACTGGAAACGACTATACAAGACTGTATAATACTGATGTATTTATCATAGTAATAATATTTTGTATACAGCAGCATTGATATAAATTACATGTATTCTCCTTCACATTTCTAGATGCTCATATGAGTTACTCCTACGAATTTTCGGTAATCTAAACAAGTGACCGGAAGTTATCAAGTATGGCGCATATAAGCGAATTGTCAGTTTGTCATCTGCTTGGAATTGGTTTAAACGTACGAAATATTAGGGTTTTCGTAGGAGAAGATGTGTGAAAGTGATATTAAGGTTGTGGAGGTTAATGTTTTAATGAGTGAGTAATATTCTCCGTAATGAAACGTCGTAGTCATGAGTTGTTTTGTTCGTGTTTAAGGTTAGAGTGCTTGTAACAATAATGCTTCCAGGAATTGGTGTATTTGGAACAGGGAATGTTGTAAAAGTTATAGTTCCATTTTTGCGTGAAAAAGGTTTCAAAGTAGAAGCAATATGGGGCCGAACATTAAGTGCAGCGGAGGAAGTGGCAAAAGAACTTGAAATTCCATTTCATACCAATAAGATTGATGATGTTCTGTTAAGGAAAGATGTGGATCTTATATTTATTATCTGTTCACCGAATTTACATGCCCAGATTGCAGTCAAAGCACTGGGCATCGGTAAGCATGTACTCTGTGACAAACCAGCTGGCCTTTGTCAAGGAGAGGCACTGAAAATGGTTAGAGCATCCCAGTATTATCCATCTTTAATTTCTATTGTGAACCATAGTCTTAGATTTCTTCCTGCCTTTGGACAGATGCGCAGAGCTATTGCAGAAGGATATCTCGGGCAAGAAGGTGAAATAACTGTTTGCGATGTCCGTGTTCAAATGGGAAGCTTACTACACGATTCCTATGACTGGTTGTGTGACGACACTATGGGTGGTGGTGTTTTAACTCTGGTTGGAAGCCATGTAATAGACTTGGTATCGCATTTAACGTCTCAGCGTGCAGTAAGAGTGCACGGAGTTATAAGAACGTTTACTAAGACTACCGAACGTGTAAATGGAATCCGCCACATATCTAGTCCAGACTTCTGTACTTTTCAAATGGAAATGAGTGGTGGAGCTCTGGTTACTGCAACTTTAAATAATCACCTCCCTGGCTCATTTAGTCAAGAGGTTCTCATTTGTGGACAGGCTGGACATTTGATGGTTCGTGGAGGAGATCTTTACGGACGGAAGTCAAATTCTTCTAAAGACGACGTAATATATCTTGATGTCGAAGATCTGCAACGCGGTGGGGCTATAAACTCCACTGCTGCTAGTGCCATTCCACGTCCCTACATGAAAGGATTATTCAAAATGATTGGTGCTTTAAGAGAGGCCTTCCTTCCTGTGGAGGACAAACGCGGTTGGGTGAAAGAACCCGTTGCACTGGCTGCGACTTTCGAAGATGGGCTCTATGTGCAGGCAGTGATTGACGCGCTCAAGAAATCTAATGCCAACAGAGAGTGGGTTAAGGTGAATGTCATAACAGAAGAACCAGATCCCGATCCTTTGCTGAGTGCCGCTGTGAGACGCAGTGCCATCTCCATGTGATGTCTGGATTGGCTGCCGTAAGGGGCAGTCATTAACCTCCCACACATTGACTAACTAGCACCACTAGTTTGCCACATTAATGCTAAAGCATTACGTGCTATAAGCTGTTGTGTTTGATACCGAATGCAAGACTGTAACAGTAACAATTCTAACTAGTGCGAGTTCTTGTTTGTGATTGTTATATATAATAGAGGTTGTGTTAACTGAATAACATACTATATAGTAGAATAATTTAATAGCATGCATCATATTTCATGGCACTAACAGCTTACAGTTGTTTTCATTCTTGAATGATTCTGTGAATTCATATTTTACTGATAAGTTATCAAACAAAGCCTATAAAGTAACTAATTTTTTGTCTAAATGAATATTACCTAGCTAATTTTTAGGTTAAGAGCTTTTATCTCTGCGTTAGGGTTGCCAACTGTGGTAAATAAAATTACCGGCCATTTTAGGCCTATACACGCAAGTTTAGATGTTTAGAAGAGCTTGCGGGAAAAATGATGAATGTCACATTTCTGTTAAGGATTAAATAATGATCTAATTGAGTCTATAAGTGCAAAATGTAGTGCTGTTTCTATAGATAATAAAGGAAAGGATTACTGTATTCGTGGTGATAATTCTCCTTTTTACCATTTTTCGTAAGAACAACATTACATTTCGCAGTAATCCATTGAATTAGATAATGACATCAACCTTAAGAAAACTGTGACATTCATCATTTTTCCCGCAAACTCTTCTAATATTATTATTATTATAAACTAAATACAGAATCTGCTATATGATATGAGCAAAATAATAATAATAATAATAATAATTTCAGTAACAATCTTGCTTCAGTGTTCTAAAATGCACTTTTTAATTGTATTTGGAGCTTAATATCATAGCCTTAAGAACTTCTTTTCCTTCTGCTATAAAATGATAAAAATTATACACAGCTAAATTTAAGATTTTCCCTGGTACAAACTTCAGCTTTTACTATTTCCACACTTAAATCATTCCTCACATTATTCACACTCCACGAAAGAATTGCTTGCAGGAATAACAAACACGTGTTGAACTACCAATCTTATTTGTGGAGATTTCTCTGAGACATCCTTATCCTGAAAATATTTACAGTATTTTATAAAACTTTTCAAATGTTCATCTTTCACAAAGAAAGAAACCACAGCATTTAACAAGCACAGTTCATCCTAGAGTATATCTTCATCTACCTGTAGCTGCAGCCTTAGATTTTGTCTAATACTTAAAATTTATTCCACTTTTGGTGTACAACCAAAGTCTAGAATATACAGTCACGAAGCTCAATACATAGTAAATATGCGTACATTAGATAGTTGCTCACCACTAGGATCGCTAATATCGCCTCATTACATGCAATGCAAAATAGTACTGGCACAGTCTTTTGTTTCTAGCACCCTCAAAACTCAAGCTTCGTGACTGTATCCTAGTAGACTGTGGTACAACCATAGAGTATTTAGGCTGAAGAATACTTGAAAATTCTCACATTATCTTTAGCTGCTCAAAATTAAAGTTAAAATGTCCCACGAAATAGAGAAAAAAAATCCCTTTTAGCATATTTGATAAAAGCTATTGTCACAAGTTCTCAAATTCATTTAATAAAATTACCGGGCACAAGCAGTGCTGGTAAGGGATTGATACCGATCACTGGTCTTATGTTGAAATCCACCAAAATTTCTGACCGTGCTGGTGAAATACCGGCTAGTTGGCAACCCTAATCTGAGTTGGTTCAGTAAACAGTTTTTTAGGGTCTAATGAATGAACGATTGAGTATATTATTATTCATGGTTCAGATAATTTGTAATGCTCTCTTTGAGACTGCCAACATACTGTTACCTTATGATTTTCATGTATTATTAACATTGGAAATAATTGGATTGCTAGCATTTAGGTGAAATTCAAAAGTTAAGACAATGTTAAATAATTTCCTTGTTAGGGAGAGTAACATCTTCCTGAGACTGATAGGAATGTCGGCCATTCATTAATGTTCCTTCATTTCTTTTAAAAAGTACAGTAAACTTACCATACTAGACTTAAAAAATTGTTGTATCACCTGCGTCATCAATTATTTAATCACAATCGGTTTTTAAAATCCTTGTTATGTTATAAAGGTTTATCTAATTTGATTATTTAAAAAATTATATTCGTCATTACTGAAACAAAATCAAAATGTTTTGGTGCAGTATAATAATACAAAAGCTTGTTCATTAGTCATTGTAATTAGCATACATCATTTTTTTTGTCAGGAATGAATTTAATACTTTTCTTGAGTTAATTTACATGAATAGTAAATAGGCACTCAAAATTCTTTTTATATAAATTTTGTATAAGTTTTAAATAATTTCTTTGAAGTCTTTACGGCCAAAATGAAGTTCACTGGCCTCTCGAATTTATTAATAGGTACTTCGCATGTTTTATATAAAAATATAGTACAATTTCATAATATTCCAACGTATTTTAATATATAATCATGTTGAATTTAGCGTCAGTAGTATGCTAATATTGTGTGCTGCCTGCATTCTTCAAAATTTCTGCTGAAGCATGCCATATTCATGTCTTGTGCATATTTCATAATATTAGAATACTTAAAATCAGAATGATAGTGTAGTTCTTATATTTAACTGTCAAGTATTGCTTGGTTGTGATAGCTACTGATAAATTGGGATGTACCGTGTAAGATAATAGCATTCCATTTAAACTTATCTTGATAATGTAACACATGACAGCTATCAATCACTTAAAAGGCTTCTCTTCGATACACGTTATTTTATAGGTCTTGGTCCTTTTTTTATTTTCTAACAAAACCAGATTGTATCACTTTACTACATTTTGAAAAACAAAACTGTTGTATTGAGACTCTAGACTCTGATGTCTCAGTTGGATAAGGAACAAGATAGCTAGAATAATTTAAGATGGTGTTTCAACAGAATACTCAAAATCATAATTTAAAAATTCGTATCCAAAGAATTTTTATATGATACGGGTATTAACATGACTGATTTTTTTTTATTATTGGTTTTCACCCTCTTCACCTTGCCATTGCTTGTATAATAGTACCAAATGACGATATTTGTATTTACCTACAATTTAAAGGAAGAATTTCATGTATGATGTTTCGTAGATATTTTAGATACAAGTTCTTAAAAAAGGTTAGTGGTTATCATGGTCGCTGTCTTCTCTCTTCTCATTGCATTTACAACTGCTGTACACAATGTTGCTTTCCAATTCTAATGTGTATAGAAGGATCGACTATGAAAATTGTGCTATTTCTGTGAATTGTTCGTAAAGAATGCAGTAGCTACGTGCAAAAATAAATAACACATAGATAAAAAAAAACACTTAAAATTACTAAATTTTAGAAGATACAATATTGATACAAGTATTTTTAGTGCTACTTTGTTTTCCGCATTCCTTTTGTGTTCTTTCTTTTTTATTTAGTATGATGCTACTCTCACTATTTTCACAGAAATAAAGCATTTACAATAACTGATATATTATAGTCTTTAGTATGATATCGATCCATGTACAACCTTTCCTCGTAAATTACTGAATGTATTTTATTTGTACTCAACATTTACGAGTGAACTTATCTAAAATACGAGGTGTGTTCTTAAAGTAAGTTCCAAAAGGGTGTAGCAAGTAAACAGGAAGATATTTACAAACCATTTTTTTTGTTGCATTGTATTCCCCACACTTCAATTACTTCTCAACATAATCTCCACCATTATTGAGGCATTTATCGAGTCGTGGCACAAGTCTTTTATCCCCTCATGCAATGCGAACCACTCCCGCACTGCTACAGACGTGGACAAATTATTAACAAAATTGACGATTTTTATGATAATTCCATTTACAAAATTTGATTTTTCAATTTAGACTACAGCTGACAATTTTGCATATTTCTATAATTACAGTAGATATAAATATGCAAAAATATAGGCTATTCTAAATCGAAGAGTCAAATTTTGTAAACGATATATAATAAAATCTTCAATTTTGCTAATATTTTGTAAATATGCAAAAATGTCAACTGCAGTTTAAAGTGAAGAGTCAAATGTTGTAAAAATATATAATAAAAATATTCAGTTTTGCTAATAATTTGGAAATATCCAAAATGTCACCTGTAGTCCAAATTGAAGAGTCGAATTTTGTAAAAGAATATACAAAAAAATCTTCCCTTTTGCTAATAATTTGTAAATATGCAAAAATATCTATTGTAGTCTAAATTGAAGAGTCAAATTTTGTAAAAATATACAATACAAATCTTCCATTTTTCTAATAATTTGGTAATATGCAAAGATGTCAACTGTAGTCTAAATTGAAGAATCATATTTTGTAAAAATATATAATAAAAATGTCCAAATTTGCTAATAATTTGTCCACGTCTGTATTTTCACTTCATCATCGCCATCAAAACATTGACCACCGAGGAACTTCTTGAGGTGCAGGAAGAGATGAAAGTCACTCGGAGCCAAATCCGGGCTGTAGGGAGGATGGTCAATTTGTTCCCAGCCTAATTTCGAGATGAGATTTTGGGTGTCACGAGCTGTGTGTGGCCGAGCGTTGTCATGAAGCAACACAACTCCGCCGGTCAGCATCCCACGTCTCTTGTTCTGAATTGCGCGATGGAGCTTCTTCAAGGTCTGGCAATAGGTTTCTCTATTAATGGTTTCACCCCGAGGCAAGAATTCAATGAGTAGGACTCCTTTTCTGTCCCAAAAAACAGTGCACATGATCTTGCGTGGTGACATGGTTTGTTTGAATCTCTTTTTCCTTGGCGATGCTGTGTGCCTCCATTCCATGGACTGCTGCTTCGATTCAGGTGTCATGTGAGACACCCAAGTCTCGTCACCTGTCACGATATGGTCAAGAAACTCATCGCCTTGCTCACTAACGTGTGAGAAAGCTCAATGCACTGGAAGCTCGTTTGGTTTTGTGTTCCTCGGTGAGCATCTTGGGTACCCATCGTGAGCACAATTTTCGATATCGTAATCAGTCACAATTTTGTAGAGAACACACCGCGACATTTGTGGAAAATTCAAGGAAAGCGAAGAAATTGTGAACCTCCTGCCCTCATGAATTTTTTCATCGACAGCATGCACGAAATCGTCATTGATCAGGGATGGCTGACCAGTACCCTGCTCGTCATACACAGAGACGCGGCCCTCGTTGAACTTCCTAGCCCATCTCCTGACCATTCCATCACTAATGGCATCATCACCATACACCTCACAAAGTTGACGATGAATGTCAGCTGGTTTGATGTTTCTCGCATTCAAGAAACGGATAACAGACCGCATCTCTCAGTCGGCTGGGTGCTCGATCACTTTAAACATTTCAACTGATCACAACTAACCACACACACACGGACTGAAGCTCTGAAACTGCATGCACAGCTTGCCTGAGGACTGAAGAAGAAAACACGCATGCGCAAAATAACGATTGCAGCGATGCGACGGCTATAATTGAAAACTGAACGTACTTTAAGAACATGCCTCGTATGTCCATATTAAATGTAAAACTTTTTAGTAACAATAGTACATCACTCAAAGCCATTAAGGATAAAACTGTACAGTATGTTACTTTACTCGAAATTAGCTTGAATTATTTTTTTTAACCTAAGAATTAATGTAGTGTCCCCAATGTAATAACAGACTGCATTACTGAATTTTGTTAGCAGACATGATGGTTAGGAAGCATTCAAGGTACTGTAGGATATAATCATGAAGTGAAGGTACAGTATGTGAGCATTAAAGAATTAATGTAAAACACACAAACTTACCTTGACATGAGATTCTGAAGATGTTCTTCACACGTCTAGGTGCAGCTGACACCTCCAGAATAAATTTTCAGATACCCTCTGAAGTCAGTCGATATATTGTAGCCTGAATACTGTCTGCCTATTTAATTCTGTTATGTGCGGACTTTTAAATACTTTCCTTTTAGAATTTCCCACAATAAAAGTGTGTGTTGAATTTGTGCAGAATTAATTATATCAAATTAAACCATACAATATTTATAAATAAAACCAGGTGGTTTACGAGATAATTTTAGTTGCTCATTATCTTTAACATTTTCTGTACAATCTTAAATATTCTGACAGTGTCTTATTATACAAAAAATGGGATTTTTAATGCAGTATTCATTTCCATAATGTCATCGTAAATGTATTTGTCCACCATTTTCTTGTACAAGTAGCAGCCTCTCTCAATGCTGTAAAAGCTCTAAGTTCATGTTCTTAAGGGTATATGTACGTGAACGACCACAAATATTATCAGAAAATGCAGGCTCTAAATTTCTAAAATGTTATAAGGAAATGAACTCACAATTGGACAAAAATTACAAGATACCACAACTAGACTTATAAAAGTATAAAAGTATAAAAATGTTACTAATAATATTTTTTAGAATTCACTTTTTACTTTAAATTAAATTTTCCATAATTTGACAATTTTCACATATATTATTTCATAACTTCACAACCATTAGAGATAGAATTATGAAATTTTGTATACTGATTTAACATGCATTTATGCAAAAGGTAGACTAAAATAATGCCCATTTCTTTGAAAATAGAAAAATTAGGTCCCGAAACATTATGTAAATTTTAATATATTTTATATAGGTAGAAAGGTAAAGGTATCCCCGTCACATGCCATGAAGGCACTTGGGGGGCATGGAGGTAGAGCCCCATGCTTTCCATGACCTCGGCACTAGAATGAGGTGGTGTGGTCGGCACCATGCTCTGACCACCTTTTACCCCCCGGGAAAGACCCGCTACTCAATTTTTATAGAAGGCTGAGTGAACCTCGGGCCGTTCTGGAAGTTTGGCAACGAGAAAAAATCCTGTCACCACATTTTATATAGGACAAATAAAAAAATTAATGTATTAAAATAAACAACTCTACATGTCTGAGAGTAGTCTACTTTTCAGAAATAAGTGTTTATTACATGCAGGAAAAATATTAAAGATGTCAGAGAGACCATAACAATGTTATGGTTACCAAATGATGTAACTGCAGAATTTGTTTGTTTGTTTGTTTGTTTTTTTCGTAGTTTGATAAAACTGGTTTGAAAAATATTATTAGTAACCTTCTTTATACTTTTATCAGATATTTCAGTTCTAATAAGTCTTGTTGTGGTACCTTGTAATTTTTGTCCAATTGAGAGTTCGTTTTCTTATAAAATTTTATAAATTTAGAGCCTGCATTTTCTGATAATATTTGTGGTCGTTCATGTACATATACCCTTAAATATATGTTACATTTCTATGAGGGATCCCTTCGACTGATGAATTATCGTAGGTCTGCTTAGAAACACACTTTCCTTCAAATATTTCCATTTCTACATGCAATAAGCTGCCAAGTTACAGAAAATTGCCTGCTGATAATATTTTGTCTCGTTAAATATGTGCAGAGGCACATCACAGTTTACACGAAGCTCAATACGTAGGGAATATGCATCCATAGATAGTTGCTAACCACTACGGTCGCTACTATTGCCTCATCACATACAATGTCTTTCATTTGTGTTCTTAGAAAGGATAACAGAATTTATGCTTCTGTATAAAAAAAATATCAAACTACGAACTATTTCTCCATATAAAAGCTTTGCTAAACATATAGAATTTGGAGTTAAAAATGCCAATTTCATATTTCTTAGTCTTCCATCATTATATTTACAAATGCAAACTTTTTTTTCTAAGATTTTTAAAAATACAAAGGGTCACTTTCACATGAAATAATTATATTTAAAGTGGATTCTTGTATATTTATACAAGACGTGTATTTCAAGTTTTGTGAAAAATGGTATCAAATAGATTGTCTGTTAAGATTTTAATTAAAACTCATATGCACCAAGTGGAGAAGATAGCAACGATTACATTATAATGTTTTGTAATATATTTCACCACACTTAAGATGGCCTAAAAAAACTCATTATGATGGGTTTAGCTATAATATACAGAAGAATAAATTTTTGCTATCTTTAAAAATTTACTACATTCAATTTTTTCACCATGCTGATTCAATTGTTATTAATTTGTAACATAAAACAGTAGAAATGCGCAAAAACGTCGTCATAAAATCGTGTTGTGGTATTTCTAGAAAATAGATTCCTTGGGTAAATCATACATATAATTTTATTCAATCTGTTGATGTTTACTTAATATGTGTTACCTAAAACACTCAGATATGAATTTAGTCCACAGTTCTGTAAGGCTTGTAAGCGCCTTAGAAACTAGATAAAGATGAAATTTAGAATTGCATGATGGTACACTTACAGTATAGTTAAATCCACTGATACAGCACTAGATTAGAAATATTGCTTTCTGTTCATTCTGAGAGTTCATTAGTTGATGTCATGTATATGATCATGCTTAAAGTAAAAGTTGAGCTTAAACAAATAGCTTACTACTACTACAATAGTGGAAAGTAATGATTAATAACACGCATGTGGTTAGCGACAGCATCGCCAATGCCATCTAGCGACCCGCTATGAGAACAAATACATAAATACAAATACTTAAAGAGAAAAATGTTAGTTTGATATTTAAGAAACGTAATAACTAAATAAATTCAAAGCTCTTTCTTTTTGTTTTTGTACCCTTGTCATCTATATGAATTGATGAATTGTAAAATAAAATCTGAATTTTAATAAGGAAATGGGAGGAAGAAAAATTATTAGAAAAATAAAAATAATGATTATCTAGTCATTTGAAAGAAACGATTTGTTTAATATATTAGCTGTGTGCTACCTTCTTTCATTTTATATTTTTGTAGCCTCTGAAAGTCACAAATGAATTGTTTAATTTTTTTACATGTGCTTTTTTAAGGACACTGAAATACTTGTCTACCAGCAATCTCATACAAACATTACTAAGAACTTTCACATTTATATTGTGTTTTAGAAAGCAATTAGTTACCTTATTTCTAAGTCCATGAAGATTTTCTCACAAAACTTTGTGAAAATTATTTTCAAGTATTTCTGACATCTCAGGACAATTTATTTCCACTTTTCACTTTACTTGGTCAAGACACATTGATTCCTTGTCACTGCACATAGATTTGTAAAATTCACTGCAACTTACATGGGCCATCATGTTATACTGAATGTCAACAATAGCCTTAATGGATGAGAGAGTTTATCTAGCCCTCTTATCATTAGCTGCAATACTCAAATCAATCATAACCTCATTATTGGTCCTTACAACTCCTTATTTTTGGGAAACCTGACAATTATTTCCGTTCATTTGAATCTGGTAATTAAAACAGTCTTATATGGCACAAATAACACCTCTTCAGCCATTTCCTTAAATTACAGGACATAAGAAATAAAAAGAGAAAAACATCGTTTTTACCAAAACATATCAACTGCCATGGACGCTGATGTTAGTTATCTTATCGAACCGCTAGGTGGCAGTCGTGGAGTATGTCGCCAATTTTTATTGTCACTTTCCACTATTGTAGTAGTAAGCTATTTGGCTTAAAATGAGCATACAAGTAATTCTTTTAGCTATATTGAGACAATTGAAGCTCTGATTTACTCTTACACTACATCACAACTAGCATTGGACTGATAAATAATCATTTTGAACAGAACTTCAATTTTTATTTGTTTATATGAGAGCTATTTGGATTTCAGCATCCAGTGGACTGTTAAATAAACAAGCAATGAAAGCAAAATATTTTATTGCATACAAAAAGTACCTACTTCTTAACTTAGTCACGTCCACCACTGTGGTGTAATAGTTAGCATGTGTAACCATGAAATGAGCGGGTCCGGGTTCAAATTCTGGTTGGGACAAGTTACCTGATTGAGGATTTTTTTCCGGGATTTTCCCTCAATCCTTAACAGCAAATGCCAGGTAATTTTCAGTGCTGGACCTTAGACTCATTTTGCTGGCATTATCACTTTCATCTCATTCAGACATTAGATAACCATAGCAGTTGATAAAGTGCCGTTAAATAACTAGTTTAAAAAAATTAACTGCTTTAACACGGATTAATAAAAAGTATCGGACCACCTCTGTGATGTAGGGGTCAGCATGCTGGTCTCTTACGCAAAGGGCCCGGGTTTGATTCCCGGTCAGGTTGAATTTCCTGTTGAGGTTTTTTAGGGTTTTCCTCAACCGTGAGGCAAATGCCAGGAAATTAGGGCCACAACATCCCTGAAAATCACCAGCCTCATTCATCACCGAAATCATATTCATAACAAATCAGTAATATATATACAGTCGCCATCTAGTTCACAACAATAGAACCAGTCTCAACAATAGTACACAGGCCTTCGGATTTCAACCAAAGATTAACTCGCGGTATGACCAGAGATGTTAAAGCGAGTATAAATAACAGCGAGAAAAAAAAAGTATCAATAACAAAATTGTTACCATAGTAACCATAGTGTTTCTGTATAAAACAGATGAAATATTAAATAAAAAAAATTGCTATTTTAGATTATATTAAAAAAATATATAGTGCCATTTAAAAATGTACTCGATAATGTTATATCAAAACATGCACAACAGTAGTTGAAAAAATATATATTTTTTTTTATGAAAATAATCCCCTCATTCTATTTTAATTGCAGTTGTGTGTTACTTTTGAAATACCTTGTATAGAAGTTGTTACGAATCTCTTTGTATGAGTTCAATGTCAACCTTGTCAAAATTTGAGACTGGGAGTCGCCATTGTGAACAATCAAGCATTTTTAAATGTATAATGCATGCCTAAGACAATCTGTCCTGCCTGATACAAGATTATTATTTTGCGTAATAACAGTATTTTAATTTTTGATTGCAAGTGTCATGTGAAGCATCGTTCTTTCCCTTTCATTCTCCATTATGATCCTTAAACTTGCCACTTTGTTATTGTCATATTATTTGCTTCCGAAACACTGTTTTTTGACAGTAAAGTATATTTTACATTCATTTCTCCATACTTATTTCTGCCATAATATTATTGAGAAATTTAATGTATGCCTATTTATATTGTTGACAGTGGTATTGTATGTGGTCAGAAGTATGGTAATCCATAGTTCGATTCCTGGTGAAGGAAGTGGAGATAAGGCTTCCTTACCTTCTTGCCTTATGTTGTGCTACATGCAGACAGAAGGAGAATCATCATCATCATCATCATCATGATTTAGGGCTAGGATTTTGATGACCTATAAATCATGAAAAAATGTCCTAAAAACAATGCATTTATTACCTAAAAATCTTACAAAAATGCCCTAAAAATTGATCTTACATAATTAGCTTAGTAGGAAAAGAGGTTTTGTACTACTTAATATTTAGACTAATAATTAAATTAAATTTTACATAATTTTTTCTAAGTAGTACACTTTAATTATTTTATCTGGTGTAGTTTCCATGTATGATCGTTCACCTCTGCTTCGGCATGTGGACGTGAGGTCAGCAGTCAGCTGGTCGGTCTTGGCCCTTCATGGGCTGTAGCACCATGGATCTTTACTTTTAGTTTTCATGTAGTCTACCACAAGGCCACTCTTATCCGGAATTAGCAGGTATAGAGGAGTCTATATTGAAGGAGTGGTTGGACTGATCCATTACGTGGGGTGTACTACGTTAAAATGGCAATATTTGTGTAGAAAAACGATTAAAATATCATACAAAATAATGGGTATTAATGGACAAAATATGTAAAGAAAATATGAAAGGAAATAAATATTATTTTACATTAATAATGGGGATTTATGGCCAAAATTAAATTAACATGCCTAAAAAATGACCAAATAAAACAAAAGATACTCGTATAAGTTGAAACAGGCAAAAAATGCAAAAAAATGCCCTAACAAATATGTCTTAAAACACTCAGTTTATCCCATAACATATAAATACTAAAGCAGCTATGTTTCTGGCTTTCTAGAAAAAAGATGCAATTTCATCAAAATCCTAGCCCTAAATTCATCATCATCATCGTAACTATCGTTATCTTTCACCCTTTGAGCAGTTCCAGAATTCATCCTGTTCTCTATATAGATTAAATTATCAGAATAAAAATTATTCTTGAAATTTTAATTAAAACCATGACCACAGTGAATTTTTTTTTAAATTCCTATTGAAAGAAATAGTACATTTTATTGGAAATACAGTTTCTCCCATATCTGATGTAAATTAACTTTTTCTTAGAATATTCGTGGATTTGATATTTGCAGTAGATCTGGTATTTACTATATTAAGTAATTTTGTAACTAACTTAAGCTGGTGTATATTTCTATGGGAATACATTACTACTTTAGCTTACTCATACAGTCATAATAAATTCTGTCTTATATTTATTTTTCCGTAAGGCTTTAAATATAATTGTATATATGGAGCCTACAGCTTATATCAAATAATAATATACATAGGCCTACTGTTTGTTTTATTATCGTGTTAAAATGTCTAGTGTCAGAATATTCATGTAAATCAATCTGTAGATAAAGGTTATATATGGCATGTAAATACACAATTAAATCTTTAATGGAACTTATAAATTAGGGTAATGAAGAAATAGTTCAATATTTAATATATTTCAGTGATATAAAAATGAGGATGTATGCATTAAATGTATAGAGAACTTCAAAGATACAGAAGTTGCGATAAAAATTTGTGTTAAGTTTGGTTTGTAATATGTAATGAATCGTATTACAACTACAGCATACTTTAACCAAGTTACAAGTATTATTTAGAGAGTAATTACAATTCTTCAGTATTCTAAATTTCATACTATTGTTGTAGCTTGAAATTATAAAAAAGTACTAGTTTAATATTTTAAGATCTAAGTCAGATAAATGAAGATACAGTATCTGTACATTGTACTTCCATTTTCTGCTTATTTTGTATTTTATAGAAAAAAAAAGTGAGGGATACATGGTCCATATTACTAATTAAGAAAATTTATGATTTTCAATTTCTGTATATCTTACAATATTATTTTACCAGCATTTTTTAACATTGTATATAGGAGACAATTTTCTGCTATATAGATATCAGTTTGCGATAGGTTATCCCCATAAATAAAACAGTTTTTATGTTCGTAAAATTATTGTGTTATTTTTCAAATAACATACTCCACATGAGCTATTCCATCTCAAATCGACCGAAATATAGAGAAAATTGACCTTGCAATTTTTAAATACAATGAAACTTTTTTCTGTCCGTTGACAACTGTGATACAGTGCTTTGTGCAAAGTTTGAGGCATCAGAACTTCATAGTGTTTAAATTAAAAATATTTAAATTTATCATATTTTCATAAAATTAGCAACTTTAAACTGTTGTAGCTCCGAAACCCTTTCACCTAATGGTCAAAATCATGGTTTATTTTGATGCTGAGAAATTAAAGTTTATATTGACATATAAACAGATTTTCTTACTTTTTATAGAAATTGAGAAATTTAGATTTTTCCTCAATAAGACGCCTTTGCCTAGGAAAAAATATTTTAAAAATATATAGTTAGATTCCGCATTGAAAGTACAAATAAACACATATTTTTTACTGATGGCACGTTGATAAGAAAGTATTGAAAATATCACATAAAGAAAATAAATAGTACGCGCGTGAACTAACCAGCTGACTGTGAGGCGGGAGCTAGCCGAGACAAGCAAGGCCAGGAGACAAACACGTGATGTGTCGTCTAGCAGCACATGGCTGTGCTAGCTTTATCACAGGTTTTCATAAACACAGGAGTAAAATGACGCCCAACGCTCGCTTATCTTCAGCTCTCGGCCATTGCGTGCGGTACTGCGCCGTTCAAGTCCAGGCGTGTGAAAATCTATTTAATACCCTCGAAACTTATTGCCGTACCACTAAGCAAACAATGCCGAATACCTCTTAATAATGCAAGGTTTTTTCTCAATATTTTTTTTACATTTTTTACAAATTGGCAAAAAGCCTAAAAGTAAGTAAAATCAGATTATCTGTCTCTCTGTATACAATAAAAATAAGGATTACTTCTTAACGTAACTTACCAAATGTCAGCTTCAAAATGAGCTCCCGTTCAATGTTCTGCAGTAAATGGTTCCAGAGTTCTGAGCTCTGAAAGAGGCTTGTTTTTATAAAATACGCTAAATTTGTCGCTCAATAATAAGAAAACCATTTGACTTTCAATAGTATATTTTTGAAAATGCGCTCTCCTCGGCACCTTGTATAAATAGGGAAAAAATTAGAGTATAAAAAAATGCGAGTTTTTTACTGATCGATTTCATAATATGGAATAGCCCACATGCTGTCCCATGTAATATGGTACAGAAAGGCCTAATGTCATTGGCTCGGTATATAATATTTTTAACTCTTGAATAACTAATAACATACAGTAAATTTTAAATTATCAATTGTTTTCATTAACGAAAGTTATTTCCCGTCTGTTACCATTACAACAATAACAAATGGTGCAGTTATTTAATTGAACAGAGTATTTTATTTACATTTCATTTCATTAGATAAAACTGAAGTTCCAGTCAACAGATGTTGAAAAGATTGCTAGTGTATTTGCTTACTATTTTCTGTGTACTCCAACATTGAATTAAAACTGGGGAACGATTTTATTCTCATTTTGAACTGAACTAAAGAAAATAGGCTGTAATTGTGACGCAAAAGTGTTTACTAATACATTCCTGCTGTTTTTCTGATGATGTGAATAAACAATGGTGATCTCAAGAATATGTATTCAAAAGAAATTTATGTGTTACAGGTCAGTGATCCAATGTTGTGTTGAGACAAGGTTGTTGAGGTGTTGTGAGAACCAGAATCAGCAGGACTATAAACCGTTATTTTTAATTTTTAATTATTATAGCAGCAACTAATTTTATTAATGTCGTATCTAATTTAGTGTATGTTTGGGAATACTTTATTTTCTTATTGAACTTTTAATTATTTTGTTAACGAATTTAATAAAATTTCTTTCTGAAGATTTCTTAAATATTTGTTCACATTCACTGCATTTTATTTTAATTTCCAGGAATTCCTGTATCTCCTGCCTTACATTTATGTTTTACCTAATTCAGTAGTCTTTCATAGTGTACCTTACTACAGAGAATACAGAACTGAGTTCTTTTCCTCTACAATATGGCTTAAGAAAAAACCATATATAAACCATTATTGGCTGCAAAAGGCCACAGCATTCTTCGACACTCTTCTTTTATGCATTGGCTTAATATAATTTAATTGACATCAGTGGCGTAGCGTCATTGTAAGCTAAAAAGCTCAGCTTCCCCAGTTAATAATAATGTCATAATAAACCTGCAGTTTATGGAGAAAATTATTTATTAATTTTAATAGAGTTTATATTTATGCGTTAAATATTGTGATGCGGCAGCTCAGGATGATTTGTGATGCAGCAGTAAACAAGAAGCCTGCACACACCAGCTTCCAAGCAGACTGGTTTCTTACACTCATTCTTCTGTGTAACCCACCCCGCAGATTTTCCATCCCTTTCTAACTAAACTACCCTAGTCGCAAGGCTCGCAAGAAGCTAGCTTTTACATTGAAAGTTTCCGAGTTATCCCTTTCGTGAGTTGTGTTCAGTTGAAGTGTTAGTGTGCATTGTGGCTGATATAATAAATAATGAGTGAAATAACAGTTTCTGACACCAATTTACTTGAATTTTTAGGACAATTCTATTATCAAGACTGACTTACGAACAAAAGTGCGATTTAAAAAACAAATAACCGACTCCCTTGCTGTCAATGAAGGACACAACCAAAAGAAGTACTTACGTACTGTATCTATTGACCGTTAATATTGTGATTCCTCTAACTATGACAGGGAGTGAGCTAATGTTATACGTATACGTGTCTATTTGTTAGAGATATGTGTAAACCGTGAAATCATATTTTACTACGTACCATTTGAGGTCATGCCTTATTGGTGTTACTTACGATGTTCCAACCAATCTTCGACTGCTGACTTGACATTGACTACTGTTTATTTTAAGACTATATTTTTGTAATACGTTTTCTCATATTGCATGAAAGACAACTTGAGTTAGCTTCCCCTGCTCAAAATTTCAATAGCTACAAGACATTGGCATTGGCAATAGCTACAAGATTAAGTAAAGAAATTTTCTGATTTTGTTGCTGTCCCAGACATAGGCAGTTAATGGCACATTTTCTGAAGTTCCAAACAATTTGGCGTGGAGAGTATTTCTTGTAAGGGACTGACATTTAGAATTGAGGACAATTCGTTGTTTTGTATTTTTCGAGCATTGGTGAACGACGACGCATTATTTATTGTAAGAAATTAATATTAGGAATGGATTGTAGTGTACCATATTGATCAATTTATGAAGTTTCATATCCATGGTTCAAGAATTAAAACAGAAAATCAATATCCCGAATTTAAAAGAAAACTTACAGATTAAACCAAACCCTTTAACACTATTAAATATAGAGTATAATCTAAATTTAACACAAGAAATACTGAAATCAGAAGTAAACACTGAAATAATGAAACAGTTGTCTTTAGAGACAATTAATATTAGGTACCCTCCACAAAACTGGCTTCATTTATACACCGACGGATCCTTGATCTCCAGAGAAGAAGGTGCCGGTGCAGGTGTTACGTGCTGTCTCTTCTCACTTTATAGATCTCTTGGATATGAAACAACAAGTTTTGATGGAGAAATCATTTCAATAAGTGAAAGTCTCAGCAATCTTCTCTGCCACATCAATAAATTTAAGAATGCAGTTATATTGTCAGACTCCAAAGCAGCTGTTCTATCAATAGACTCTAAACACACACCTTCATATCAAACAGCAGAAATAACTAAAATGCTCTCTCAATTAATATCACTCAATAAAAGAATTGTATTCCAATGGATACCATCCCATTGTGGAATCCTGGGAAACGAGAATGCGGAAGCTTTAGCAAAGAAGGGCAGCACTGCTACTTACAGACCTGTTACTAAATCTACGTATTACTCTGTGAAAAGGTTTATTAAATCTACATACTTAGACTTCAACAAGCAAAATTTGATAACACAATCTCAAGGGAAAAAATGGAACTCTCTGCATCATAATCCACAGTTAATTCCCGATTTACCACGAAAATCGTCTGTAGCTGCATTTAGATTGGCAACAGGCCATGGTTGTTTGGCCAAACACCTGCATAGAATTGGAATATATCAGTCCTCTAACTGCCCATTGAGTAACTCAAACCAAGAAATGGATTCGGAACACCTCAAAATCTGTGCTTCAGTGGCTGGCCATGATAATATCTTTGAAAAATATTGGAGTGCAAGAGGTCAAATGACTTTATTGTCAAACACCTGGCATTAGAAAACAACAACAACAATATTGATCAATTTATGGTCTGGAAGATGTTTGCGAGTTTGGAAAATTGGACAGGTTGTTGGTTTAGATAAACCAGTAGAAAATACATGGTGGAATTCAGAAGGTCAACAGTGGGGAAAGAAGTGAAAGACTGAACTTGCAGATGAATTCAAAGGTTAATCCTAGGAAATTTTTCTTTGTTCATGTAGAAATTCATGACAAAGCCACAATCCTCTGCTGTGGAGTAATGGTTGGCATATCTTACCAAGAAATGATCGGGCCCAGGTTCAAATCCTTGTTGTGACAAGTTACCTGGTTGAGGCTTTTTCCGGGGTTTTCCCTCAACCCATTAAAAGCAAATGCTGGCTAACTTTCGGCACTGGACTGATTTCGCTGGCACTGTCACCATCATCTCACTCAGACACTAGATAAATAGCCTCAGCTTATAAAGCATCGTAAATGTATGGTATTTCCTAAGATAAATGAATGATTATACACAAATTTTACTTTTCGCTCCAACATATTAATCAACCAAACATAACAATGCACAGCTCTCTGATGGACAGGAATCCTATTTGCTTAAAAAAAATTAATGGCCACTGCAACACTGGTTCTAAACGTTTCTTATTGTTATGTATTGTTGAATTTTATAGATGTAATTAATTTTACAACTTCCATTCAATGGCAGTGCAGATGTTGCATTATATCTCTGCCGTTAAGTGGCTTTTAATTTCAAGTGGCTTATCTTGGTCGTGGACGTCTAAAAAGCATATAACCTTTCCCCTCACCACAAACTGTGACATTGCTTAGAGGCAGAGATCTAATAAAAGATATATACACCTGCTGGTTATTGGAAGAAAAATACATATGATTTAAACATTTTTATTAGAAGCCACAAATACTTTTGAAACATTCATATGTAACTTTTAAATACCGATTTTTGTTAACAGAAGTCATATTAGAAATTATTAGAATTTAGGAATCGCAATTTTACGAAAATTTCTGTTAATTTAGTTACATGCATCATTTTAAACCACATTATCGATTTATGTAAGAGGACAATACCATTGAAAAGAATTGTGCATTTTCTTTGGGACACAAAATTGAAATCCAGTTGGTTAGAAGATATAAAGAACAAGGTGAGTAGATTAGGTACAAAATGGTTTCAGGATGAAATTGGGGTAATGAATTTAAATGTAATTTGTAAAATCGCAAAAAAAAAAAAAAAAAAAGTAACGAAATTATGTGATGAGAGAGATATCAAAATCTGAAGGAATTAAGAACATTAAGTAATTTTAAAGACATAAAAACGTCATGGGAACAAGAAGAATATATAAGAATAAATAATAGGAAAGTGAGAATGTGCTTAGCTTGATGAGGCTAGGAATATGAAAATTGAAAAACAAGAGCGGTAAGTTACTGTAGAGAAGGATATATGCCCCCTTGCGGCATGAAAGAAAACACGTTCCATATAATATTAGAATGTCAAGAAACAGACAATACAAGGAAAAAGTGGTTCGACAAAAAAATACAATTAATATAAGCAAGTTAAAAAAATTAAGCAAATTTTTAATGATGGTGAAACTGAAATGGGAAGAGAGTTAAAACTAATGGTGTATTACATTCATATTTCTTGTAGTGTGTGTGCGATTACATAGCAGTTAATTGAATGTGTAATGTTAAAAAAAAAAAGTGTATTGGATTAGTTTTTAGGATAATGTAAGATTTGGCATAGGTAAATAAAATTGTAAAGTAAGGCAGATCTGGGGCAATATAGAAATTGTAACATGTCTTACAGAAATATGATGGATGAATAAATATATCGATTTGTGTAGAACTAATGACACACTTCTACTTAAATCGGCAATTATGATTCATGAAGCAAAATAGGCTATCTTTTGTTTGTATTTTGCGCTCATCTGTCACGAGACCGAGAGTCCTTGAGCGATAATCCCATTAGGCCCCAGATTATCTTGGTTACTTCATACTTGTAACCATGATCTAGGCAGTAACCTTAATAATAGAATTAGAAATCACTTTTGCGTACTGAAAAAGTTATCATACACAAAATATGTTGAATAGATGTGTGTAATCCCTGTGTAATAAAGCAAATTCAAACTTTATATTTAAGTTATATTTGTTATGTTGGCAATCCTGTTCTATCATCTCTGGTGGCGCCTTTTTTTCAACAGATGGAAGTTGAAGATTGTAGTGGATGGTTGTAATGTAATACTACTGTAGCTACGTAAAATAAAAGCATTCAGGTGTAGTATAATATAAGTACTATATAATTTAAAAAGATGAGTGCAAATAAGGAACGAAATAGCTTTTGGATGTTAGCGAAAAAATACAGCATAACACAGAAGCCAACAAAGGAAAATACAACATTTGAATCATTACTTGAGGTAGGCGTATTCATCAAACAATAAATATTATTCTTAATCAGATGTTAGCACGAAGACGTTGATAAATACGGTATAGAAATAAAGTTAGATTAATTTGGCAACTTGAAGTTACCGGTAGTTGAGGTTATATTAGATCTAGCCTATATTAGGTTACCAATAATTGCAGTCGCATTTAAAATGCTTCTGAATTCACCCATACGTGCTACATTCTCTGTCCATCTCAAACGTCTGGATTTAATGTTCCGAATTATGTTAGATGAATACAATGCGTGCAGTTCTGCGTTATGTAACTTTCTCCATTCTCCTGTAACTTCATTCCTCTTAGCCCCAAATATTTTCCTAAGCACCTTATTCTCAAACACTTAGGGGGTTAGGTCAGGTGAGTACAGAGTCCATCCCATCAAGTTTTGTTCTTCGGCTTGCAGTGACAATTATCCAATATTAAAGGAGGTACTCATGGACATGAGGTGAAAGTCAGGTGGTGTACCATCTTGCTGAAAAATGAACTTGTCTTCCTCATTCTGCAGCCACAACAGAATGACCTGTATGGAAATGGGATTTTTCGAGCAATTAGAAATTATGATTCTCGGCTGGAATAATCCTACTCTTCTGAATGAGACAGGAATGTCACTTTCCAAACACCAGTTTGTAAATACCTATGGTTTGAGGTTTTAATAGGTACTTTGTTTCTTACAGGGAGCAGCTAAAATGCATATGTACGACATCATCTCTTATTTTCTCGTAATCCACTAAGCGAAACAGTGCTTGCAGTACTGTTGTGTCATTCATTTCACTCAGTTCTCTAGTTTTAGTACTTACAGTATAAAGTGCAAGTGAGTTTATCTACTGCTTTTACTAACTAAAATGGCCCCTGTATCTTCAACCCTAACGACAAAAATAAAATCATGGATTGCGATGGATGAAGCTTTCACTACAGATGGAAAAATAGTAATGTGTCAAGTGTGCGGTAAAATCACAACTGGACAGTCTTACCTATCCTATACCTACCACATATTGATACTATATATTTTCATGATTTTACATATTTTGGTACATACCTATTCAGCTTATTTTTCTTACATAAATATGTACATATTTCACACCTTGATATTACATAAAAATCCGGACCCTAATGATGATGCATTATTGAAATGTTACCATATACTCTTTTAAGGACATATTTATTACACATGTGAAGCACCAACAAAAAATAATCACTGAAAAATAAAATGTTTAGGAAATCACTTGCTGAACAATTATATTACCGGTTGTTCTTTATGGTTGTGAAACTTGGACTCTCACGTTGAGAGAGGAACATAGATTAAGGGTGTTTGAGAATAAGGTTCTCAGGAAAATATTTGGGGCTAAGAGGGATGAAGTTACAGAAGAATGGAGAAAGTTACACAACACAGAACTGCACGCATTGTATTCTTCACCTGACATAATTAGGAACATTAAATCCAGACGTTTGAGATGGACAGGGCATGGGCGAATCCAGAAATGCATATAGAGTGTTAGTTGGGAGGCCAGAGGGAAAAAGACCTCTAGGGAGGCCGAGACGTAGATGGGAAGATAATATGAAAATGGATTTGAGGGAGGTGGGATATGATGATAGAGAATAGATTAATCTTGCTCAGGATAGGGACCGATGGGCTTATGTGAGGGCGGCAGTGAACCTCTGGGTTCCTTAAAAGCCAGTAAGTAAGTAAGTAATCACTTGCTGAAAGGGCTATATTAAAGGTGGCACTGTATCCAATAACCACATTCATTGTGCAAACTATTAGTGTAGGGGCGTATAGAATAAAATTTACAGAAAGTTAAGTGTTTTTATGTTTTAATCTCTTTCTATATTTACTTCATAGTTTTATTTTATTTGGTGGTGTGATATATATATTTTAGTGTTATTAGGTCATAGACTTGCATTATTAAAATTGATATATTAACATTGTTTTGTAGAGTGAAAAGCACGATGCTCAAGATATTCTTTCCATAATGGAAAATATTTGTGCTCTCAACGAGAAAAGAAGAAAATTGGAACTTGAGAATACACAAAGTTTTCACAGGAATAGGAGCACAGCTTTTAGTAAAATGATAGGTAAGAAGTAGGGCCTAGTGCATGTGGCTAGCTGTAACCTTTCAACTTTGCTTTCTTACTTTTGTTTACTTTGTCATGCTCAAATCATTTTAGATATAATAAAATGTGAGAAAAGAGTTAATTTCTTAAGTTTTTATGGATTTACCGGCACTGACTTCATTAAGAAATTAAAGGAATTGTGAAATTTGTTATTACACAAATAATTACTACTTTTCATGGAGTATTCAATCAAATCGGTTTGAATACATTTTCAGTATTGAAACTATGAAAATGGGGATTCAAAACTATCTAAGTCTCAAGGTCGATACACCTAAAAATGGGATCAGATCGTATTCAGTACAGATTAAGTTGCACGAAAACCCATACGCCTATCATATTCAAAACAATCTCAGTATGCTGAGTGCATGAACATTTGTCATTTGTTTGAAGTATCTTCTGTTTTACCAAGATTGAACATAATAAATTAAGTATGTTGAAAAGTCGTGTTATAATACATTTATTATTATTTATACTTAATTTAATGAAACTTCGAATTTTTTCAATTGCTAATTTACGTATTATAAATACAAAAAATACACATAAATCAAACTACATAATATGTAACAATAGAAATAGAATAAAATAATACATAAATATAAAAAAGAGGATACAATAATATTTATCAATTTTAGGACCGAATGAGTAGCGCTCGTGTTTGATCACAGTTCAGATATAATATAAGAGGATTACAACTTACAAATGGCTTTTAGAGAACCTGGAGGTTCATTGCTGCCCTCACATAAACCCGCCATTGGTCCCTATCCTGAGAAAGATTAATCCAGTTCCTACCATCATATATTATTCCTTT
Source organism: Periplaneta americana (assembly GCF_040183065.1). NCBI lineage: Eukaryota > Metazoa > Arthropoda > Insecta > Blattodea > Blattidae > Periplaneta > Periplaneta americana. Next base: position 182,315,078 of record NC_091123.1, on the reverse strand, counting down.
GCTGTGGTCGTGCCATAGAATCAGTCCCATTCCGAGGCTATGTTGGGGTTTCGTAATAAGCTGTTTTTTTACGGTGATGGGTTGTTAGCCTGTCACCCAACTCCCAAGCTGGAGGACCACCCCTTATCGGCTGTCCGTGCCTGCTTATTCAATATATTTGGAGGCTGTATCCTCTATCCTCATCCTGAGGACTTGCCATGCCGTAGTACATCAATCAAGTAGGACAATTTATGAAAAAAAAAAGGAAATAAATAAAAAATATATAGGTTTATAATATATACACACACACACACACACCCACCCCTGTAAATCTATATATTTTTTATTTATTTCCTTTTTTTTTTCATAAATTGTCCTACTTGATTGATGTACGATATTATTCTTCTCTGTGTTTATATATATACAGGGTGATTCACGAGGAAAGGTAAAAAATTTAGGATATGAATTCTCAAGTCATTCTGAGTAAAAAAGTTCATACGAATATAGGTCCGTTTTCGAACAGTTACGGAGATATGGCTCTTTGATTTCACAAAAACTTCTGGGATTCCATTGTAGTAACTTGTATTTAGAGATAGATTACGGACAGATTTAAAGTTTATATTCACATATGCATACATACCTAATATTCTAGAAGTCGGGGTCGATGTTTTCGCACATTTTCAAAGGTACCTCCTTCTGCTTCAATGCACTGTTGCACTCGGGCGTGAATCGCGCTCGTCGCTCGGGAGAGTTGCACGTGGCTGTCTTTATGCCGCATCCAAAATACGGTCGATTAGCGCCTCTCTCATTTCCCCATTCCTTTGCTATACAAAGTCTTTCATCCAACCGCATAGACAGTAAATACTCTTCGATATGGTACCCTTCTGTTTGGAAAGCTTCGTTCATATTCAGCGACGGCACGCAAGGAACTTACATCACACAAACCATAAACATACACAATATCGGCGTATTCTGTAGTCGAAAATTTATAAGGCATCTTGAAAAACACAACTTAACACTTCCGATAACTGTACCTGTATAACTACTGTACTGTAGGTAGCTGACTGGACTGCTGTGAACCGATAAGCGATAGTGTATTTGTTGTGACATTTGTAATGCCTCACCACCCGGTTTGTTTCTCTTCTCTTATCTACATCGCTCAGAATGCAGATTCCATTGTTACGTCATTCATCAGTGATCTTGTCTCACGTGAGCAGCGTATGGTAACGTCTGATTCACATTGGGGCGAGACGTTTTACCAAAAAAATGCATCTAGCTCCGCCATCGTTCGAAAATGGATCTATGTTCATATTAACTTTTTCACTCAAAATGGCGTAAGATATCATATCCTAAATTTTTTACCTTTCTTCGTGAATCACCCTGTTATATATACATACACATATACATACAGGTTGCAGATTTTCAAAATAGGTTTCTGTATTGTATGGGGCAGAAACATGGCCTGTTGATCATGGTCAGATTTTTTCGTACGTTTTCCCAACTGTAAGGCGATTATGAGGTAATTACTTGGCGAATCCTTTGCATCATCTCTCCAAAATACCACCTCTCTATAACTAATTCAATAGATACTAAATAACGTAGTAATTAATACAGTTTCGTTAAATAACCAACTTAGAAAAAAAAAAGGAATGATTATGTGTGATTGTGTGTCGTCATTGAAATCTCTTGTAATGCTGTGAACCACACCCATTTGACTAAATGTGTATTATACTGTTTCTACCATTTATTCATGATAAATGATAATATATCCCATATATGTATGCAATTTTTTCAGCAGGAGATGGAGACAAGGTCATAAAAAAGATGGACGATGATCTAGAATACCTAGTAAATAAAAATAACGCCATTTTTCGATTGTTACAAATGGCTTCCAAGAAGAAGGATTTACTTCCTATATCAATTCGACATCAAAGGTAGAAATATTTTTATAATATAGGCCTAGTATGTCATGTTTTACAATCTTACAATTAATTAATAATTTCATAATGTTACATCATAAGTAGGGATTGGATTTTTATGAACTAGAAATGTATTTTATTTACTTTTTATTATCATCATCATCATGAACTTCATTTTAGACCATGTGATCTGTAACGATTATCTAAGAAAGATGGCCTTGATCCCTTCATCGATTCTTGGTCTCTGTGTCTGTATACTGGTCTAATCTTGGAAGTCTTTCTCTTTCCATTCTTTATGTGGTAAAATATGCAAAAGTATTTATCAAAACATTAAAAGTATTTAGCCAAAGTTTGATTCAAATACCTTATCTTTTATATAAAAAAAGATAACTTGTACATTTGCTGTTGTTAGTTTCATTAGAGTTGCAGTGTATAACAAATGTTGTCTCCAAATTCTGAAATTTAAATGCATGTCGATTGTCTTTCAACAGTGCCTTATCTGTACTAATAATAAATCTGTAGCCGAAATTTTTCTGGTAATTTTCGATTTTCCAAAAATAATTGGTCCTAACATATATAATTAACCACCCTGAAACCGAAAATCGCTTTTTTGAAATTTTTGTTTGTATGTCTGTCTGTATGTTTGTTACCTTTTCACGCGATAATGGCTGAACGGATTTCGATGAAAATTGGAATATAAATGAAGTTCGTTGTAACTTAGATTTTAGGCTATATGGCATTCAAAATACATTATTTAAAAGGGGGGTTATAAGGGGGCCTGAATTAAATAAATCGAAATATCTCGCTTATTATTGATTTTTGTGAAAAATGTTACATAACAAAAGTTTCTTTAAAAATAATTTGCGATAAGTTTTAAAATTAAAATAACTGCCATCTAAGGCCGTGTAATGAATTAAAAAACAAATGACTTCGTCTATAAGGGGCCTTGGACAGCAACAATCGAAAGCTATAAAAGATAGCCTACAGAGAATGTTTCTGTGTTTGTATGAAGTAATATCGGAAGCTAAATTAACCGATTTGTATAATTAATTATTATTTCACCATTGGAAAGTGTAGTTCCTCTAGATGGACATAATGCTATAATGTTATTACAGTAACTTCTGATATAATATAATATAATATGTAATATTATAATTAATTTAAGTTATTTGAAGGGTTCAGAACCATAGTGGGCCAAGCGCCATTTACTGAATACGTAGAAACCAAGGGTTAAAATTAAGTTATTACCATAATTCAATGGAAACCTATAACAAGTAAAATAAAATATACACATTAAATCTAAATGATGTCAATCTTCATTAAACTATGATTGCATGTAATAAAAATTAAGAAACAGGTTAAAGGAATTGTCATTGCACTAAATGAGTGTCTCTGGACCAAAATGATCGCATTTTAATTATTTGGATGCAATTTAAATTAAGTATCATATTAAACGATTTATCCTTCTATCAAACACGAATGTTCCCTGGATCAAATGTCCTATTTTAATTATGTAATTACTTTATATTTATTTCTAACGGGTGCAGCGGAGCGCACGGGTACGGCTAGTAGTACTATAAAATTGTATGTTCTACATCACAGGATGCCAGCAGTAGGTCACAGATATACTTACTTACTTACTGGCTTTTAAGGAACCCGGAGGTTCATTGCCGCCCTCACATAAGCCCGGCATTGGTCCCTATCCTGAGCAAGATTAATCCAGTCTCTACCATCATATCCCACCTCCTTCAAATCCATTTTAATATTATCTTCTCATCTATGCCTCGGCTTCACCAAAGGTCTTTTTCCCTCCGGCCTCCCAACTAACACTCTATATGCATTTCTGGATTCGCCCATACGTGCTACATGCCCTGCCCATCTCAAACGTCTGGATTTAATGTTCCTATTTATGTCAGGTGAAGAATACAGTGCGTGCAGTTCTGTGTTGTGTAACTTTCTCCATTCTCCTGTAACTTCATCTTTTTTAGCCCCAAATATTTTCCTAAGCACCTTATTCTCAAACACCCTTAACCTATGTTCCTCTCTCAAAGTGAGAGTCCAAGTTTCACAACCATACAGAAGAACCGGTAATATAACTATTCACCTATCATTACCATTAATTATTATTATTAAATTGGTACAGTTGCATGAGGTAGAAGAATTTAACTTTGTCACTACAGTTGAATAAGAATTTGTCAAAATATTTACTTCTCTGTTTTAGGACACTTCTTAAAGCACTTGAAAGTATCGTGGAGGTTTGTATGATGAGAAAGCAGCTTGTTGAATGCTTTCACAAACTCTCCACTGTTGAAAGGGAGAAGATTTTACAGAAAATGGTAAGTTTTTTTTTTTAATATTTTCAGAATGGGTATGTTTAATTGAATTTGCTGTAAGCCAACACTGGCTCTGGGATTTTTTTTTAAATTCTGCTTGGATTTTGATGCAGTATCGGACTTCATAGGTGCCTGACTGCACTAACAAATTCGAAGACGTTGATGTCCTTGAAAAAGTTTGGAAATTTGCTTGTGCTTGCTTACCCTGTATCACAAGACCACCAGTTAGATTATTACCCAATATCAAAAATAGCCATTTTCAGCATTCGGTACAGTCTGAAGTCATCTACATTATAGTCTCCAATTCTTTTAATGAAATAATTTGGGCTTCTTTGAAGTCGACTGTAAAACTTCCTTATAATTTTGATAAGTACAGCATATGTTATGGTTCTGGGATTTGGTAGTACCAGTAGTAGTTGTCTTTGTTGTTGTCATCGTTGTCGTCATCATCATGTTCACAGGAATATTATTTATGAAATGTCAGACGAAAATACATGAATTCGAATTTAGATACAGAAGTTGTTAGCCAAACATGAAGTAAATCAAACTATTGCTGAAGGGGTGGTGGGAAAAAATCATATATAAAGTTGAAAATCATAAAACTTTTTTTAATAGGCCTAACTACCAAGTCAAAATACAGAATATTCTGCATAGTAGACCTCATTATGAAATTGTTTAAATAATTTATTGTGAATAAACTATGACTTTTTATACATTCAAAATTTGACGCTTATTATTATTATTATTATTATTATTATTATTATTATTATTATTATTATTATTATACATCACCTGAATATAATAGCACAAAATTTCAGTACGAAAATTTCCCCAAACAAAACAAAAATTATGGCGTTCCAAGGTAAACAACCAGTTAGGAGTAAAATTTGCATTGGAACCCATACGTTAGAACAGGTAAACTCATTTAAATATTTAGGTTATAATTTGACATATTTATCTGTTACTGATATATCTGAAAATATTCAACATTTTAATGGAGCCTTAAGAACCGTCAACCAGGTTTTCACAACCACGAAAACCCAAAAACATACCAGGTTAAAAGCATATAAAGTTCTAGCAAGACTTGTCGTCATGTATGGTAGTGAGGCCTGGACTGTCCGAAACTCAGATGTTCAACGCCTAACAACTGCGGAAATGAGATTTCTAAGGAGGACTGCCGGCTACAGCTTGCTTGCCCACAAAATGAATGAACTAATTACAGAAGAATTGAAAATTACACCTATTTATGAACATCTCAACCACTTAGACAAAAATGGCTGAACCATGTCAATAGGATGGACCATTCCAGACTCCCAAGACAAATTCTCCACTATATACCACATGGAAGACTATCTTTGGGACGTCCCCTGAAAAGATGGACTCAGACCGTAATAGGCCACTAGGCCTAATACCTGCAAGGACGATGATGATGATTATTATTATTATTATTATTATTATTATTATTATTATTATTATTACAGGGAGTTATACCTGAAAGCTTGATTTGCATAATACACGTCACTGTTCGTTAACAGAAAACCACAATTTAAGTCACACAGAGTTAGTGTGTACTCAGTGTTGGTTGCTTGACGGTTGTCAGCCCACTTTGAGGTCTGTGGATATAGAGGAAAAAATTGGATTGGTGTCTGGTAGAGTTGCCAGGTAGCTCAGTTGGTAGAGCGTTGATACATTTAACCAAAGGTCCCGGGTTCATTGCCCGGCCCCGGAAAAATTTGTCCCTCGAAATTATTCAGTGTACTTCATGTTTTAAAGTCGAACTTACAGTGCGATGATTGCCCAAGTACTAGGAATTGTGTATGGATTTCACCGTGTGGAATTCCCAGGATTGTGGGAGTGAAGATTCCCGAGATTGGAAGCCTTGTGTTAATGACATTGTGTTACGTTCTAAGATAAGAAAAACCCAAAATCACATTTAACATTTTCTTTCATTACTTTCCTTAAGAATTAATATGATTGTACATTTATTGTTTGCCCTTTTAACTATCGTGAAATATGCATTTTAAAGCATGATTTTTTTTTTCAGCATTCGTTGAAATGCCAGATTCTGTTCAGTCTCAACACTTCCAACATCAACCTTGAAGATGTATGTGAATTGGAGCATTCAGTGGATGAACTAGTCTCTAAAATGACGTCATTCAATGCTTCATGTTTTGACGACATGGATACATCATCATTATAATGTATATATATATTTTTTAATTGTTGGAGTTTAAAATGTTCTCTACATGTATGTTTTATCCTCAACTGAATTTCTTTGTTTTTCGGAACAGTTTCTTTAGGTGTAAAGATATTGTTGTGAATCATTGAAGAGTATGTATGATACAGAAATTCCAGTATATTTTATTGCAAAACTTGTGCATTTGATGTTATTTACTCACATACAGGTTATGTTGTTGTTTTCTAATGTCAGGCGTTTGGCAATAAAGTCATTTGACCTCTTGCACTCCAATATTTTTCAAAGATATTATCATGACCAGCCACTGAAGCACAGATTTTGAGGTGTTCCGAATCCATTTCTTGACATACAGGTTATATGTAATGGCTTTAGTATTGTTTTCTTCTGACTATTACACTTTTACTATGTCACACTACTTTTGACCAATAAAATGGTACGAAAGGACGTCTTTCAACCAATCATGGCTGCACAATTTTATCGCGTCCCCAGCATTTGTTTCTTTGTTTGCCAACATTTCAAACTGCACTGGTCTGGACGTCAAAAAACAGAAAATTACAAACCACTCCAGTCAATGCACAGCAGTTTCAAATATGACTCGCATTGGCATTCAAGAACAAGAATTAATAAAGATCACTAGTCATAGCTATGCATCTTTCCTGAAACCCTATTTACAAATAAATGAAGAGCACCATTCGGAAATCCTGAATAAGTTGAGCAATACACCATGTTGTTGTTGTTGTTGTTTTCTAATGCCAGGCATTTGACAATAAAGTCATTTGACCTCTTGCACTCCAATATTTTTCAAAGATATTATCATGGCCAGCCACTGACGCACAGATTTTGAGATGTTCTGAATCCATTTCTTGATTTGAGTTGCACAATGGACAGTTAGGAGACTGATACATTCCAATTCTATGCAGGTGTTTGGCCAAACAATCATGGCTGTTGCCAATCTAAATGCAGCTACAGACGGTTTTCGTGGTAAATCGGGAATTAACTGTGGATTATGATGCAGAGAGTTCCATTTTTTCCCTTGTGATTGTGTTCTCAAATTTTGTTTGTTGAAGTCTAAGTATGTAGATTTAATAAATCTCTTCACAGAGTAATACGTAGATTTAGTAACAGGTCTGTAAGTAGCAGTGCTGCCCTTCTTTGCTAAAGCATCCGCATTCTCGTTTCCCAGGATTCCACAATGGGATGGTATCCATTGGAATACAATTCTTTTATTGAGTGATATTAATTGAGAGAGCATTTTAGTTATTTCTGCTGTTTGAGATGAAGGTGTGTGTTTAGAGACTATTGATAGAATAGCTGCTTTGGAGTCTGACAATATAACTGCATTCTTAAATTTATTGATGTGGCATAGAAGATTCCTGAGACTTTCACTTATTGCAGTGATTTCTCCATCAAAACTTGTTGTTCCATATCCAAGAGATCTATAAAGTGAGAAGAGACAGCACGTAACACCTGCACCGGCACCTTGTTCTCTGGAGATCAAGGATCCGTCGGTGTATAAATGAAGCCAGTTTTGTGGAGGGTACCTAATATTAATTGTCTCTAAATACAATTGTTTCATTATTTCAGTGTTTACTTCTGATTTCAGTATTTCTTGTGTTAAATTTAGATTATACTCTATATTTAATAGTGTTAAAGGGTTTGGTTTAATTTGTAAGTTTTTCTTTTAAATTCGGGATATTGATTTTCTGTTTTATTTCTTGAACCATGGAATTGAAACTTTTTTGAGTTTTTAATCTACGGAGAGGACTGTATGAATGCCAATTGTTTCCTGGTAATCTGATAAGTTTTTCATATTGAATCATACACCATGTACATCAATGAGTTCACTTCTTTTACACGCAACTGAACCACCAACCACTAAAACATTCAAATTTGAAAATTGTACCTACTTTCAATAATTGTTTCTTTTAAAATTATTCAGGTTTATTTTTTATTTCGTCATTGTTAATTAAAATGTTTCTTGTTTATTTCATCATCCCTAATTAAAACTTTTCTAACACTCGTTTATATTATTTAGGTTATGTTATAGCTTCTGCTATATGATATTATGGATAGTCACGTATCAGAGATTGTTTAATACTAAGATTTATTGAAAATCATCTGTCAAGTGACGTTGATTACTGGGATCGCGATAATTGAAGTGTTTTAATAAAAATGAAACTGAATCAACAAAGCCTTCTTGACCAGTAACCATCCACAGAATTCAATGAAGATTCCATAGTTGGCACAACTGATAAGAAAACAGCTCATCATAACACACTACTGCCATCTACTAGAGTAATATTTATAATGTTGAGATGGTACAAATTTGAAGATAGTTTTGTATTTTCGTAAGTCAATTAATATTTTATTGTATTGGAGTACTTTATATACTTTCTTCTAATCATGTAATAGTCAATTAAATCCCACTCGAGTTTTGATTTTCTCTAGATAAATCAAAACCTCTAGTGAGATTACTGTTGATAAGTGTTGAGTAATAAATGGATACAAATATTGAACTGGATGCATCATCTGACTTCATACATAATCCTGTAATATCTTAAATTTATGTTGCAATAATGTGGTGTCATGGCAGAAACTGATATGTATAATTTTGGCAAAAATATTTTGTTGTCTAGATCAATGGTATTCAATTTATGATATGCACATCCCCAGAGGTACGCGGGGTTGTCTCAAGGAGTACACATTCCACTGGTTACATATGTAAAAATGCTGATATATTTATTTTATTGTACATGTTTATAATTATTGCATTATATTACAGTTTCTTTTGCAATATCAACTCTTGTTTTTCCTTGCTTGAATACCATTTTACGTAAATCATTACCATTATTATTAATAATAATAATAATAATAATAATGATTTATTTAACCTGGCAGAGTTAAGGCCATACGGCCTTCTCTAACACTCAACCAGGAATAAAGACTGCGTTACAAAAACACTACAAATTTACAAATTACACTACAATTTGCACACAAAACTGAATAAGATAATAATAATAATAATAAAAAATAAACAACAAATAAGAAGAAATCAGACATAGTATATAACATACAGAAAGAAAGAAAAAGGCATAATAATATGTGAACAGCAGGTCAAAATAAATGAGGCATACAAAAAAAAAGACAATTATTCATAATAATAATAATAATAATAATAATAATAAGAATAAGAATAGTAATAATGATGATAATAATAATAATAATAATAATAATAATAATGCTAATAGTAGTAATAAAATAGTGCAGTACAAAGTATACAGTGAATACAATATTTCTAAGTACACACAATAAGGAAAATTAAGATTATATATAGCTCAACTTACCACATTAGAGATATAACATTATCGGAAAATATGAAAACAAAAATATAAAATAAGTTGAATATCATTAGAACATAAAACAATGTGAATACGTGGAAACATGCAATACAACACTTGTCATAATAGTAAGTTAGTTTGGCAACTCGTCATAAGATAATTTTCTAACTTGGATTTGAAAGAATTCAATGTTCGGCAGCCCTTGACTTCAGGAGGCAGAGAGTTCCAGTGACGAGAGGTAGCAACAGTGAAGGATGAGGAATACAGAGACGATGCGTGAAGTGGAATTTCTAGCGTGTTATCGCGTTGTGATCGAGTATTAATATTATGATAGCGAGAGAGAGTATGAAATCGAGCGAATAAATAATAGGGGGGTGAAGTGTGCATAATTCGATATAAGAGAGAAAGTGAGTGCAGATTTCTCCTCTCATGTAACCTAAGCCATGATAACTTCTTGAAAGAAGGTGAGCTATGATCATATTATCGAACATTACAAATGAAGCGGACGCACGCGTTATGAACACGCTGTAGTTTCTGAGCGGAATCAATCCTGAGATCACTGAACAAAACGTCGCAATAATCGAAGTGAGGTAGAATGAGTGTCTGTACCAGCGTCTGTTTTAATTTAGATGGATAATGATACAATCTTTTTAGTGAATGGAGAATAGAGAATGCCTTCTTACATGTATATTTAATATGTGTATCCCAATTGAGATTAGATTCGAAATGTACTCCGAGATTTTTGACGGTAGAGCTAAACGGGATGATTGTTTTATTCAGTTTCACAGGTGGAATATTCAGGTCGTTGACTTCAGGAATTAATCTACGGTTCGCGAACAGAATAGCCTGTGATTTACATGTGTTTAGGTTAAGCCCAAATTGTTGAGACCAGGAAGAGATGGAATCAAGATCTTCATTCAGACTATTAATGCTATCGTTTAGTGCGTCGGGACGGGCTGAAATATACAATTGAACGTCGTCTGCATATATTTGATATCTGCAGTGCTTAAATGAGTTGGAAATTCCATTTATATAAATAGAGAAGAGCAAGGGGCCTAATACTGATCCCTGAGGAACTCCTGTATCTACAGTACGCCAGGATGAGAAACGATTATTAGATATGACACGCTGCTGGCGGCCAGTAAGGTAGGAGTACATCCAGGTGATAGCACTATCAGAAAGGTGTAGCGTTTGTAGTTTAGTTAATAGTAGATCGAAGTCAACAGAATCAAAGGCTTTGCTATAGTCCAATAAAACTAGTACAGTAGCCTGTCATTTATCCATGGCTGCGCGTATGTCCTCAGTAACATTCAACAAAGCAGTAGAAGTGCTATGGCCATTTCTGAAACCTGATTGTAAAGGGTCTAAAAGATTAAATTCTATTAGGTAGTCTGACAACTGCTTATGAATGATGCGTTCCAGAGCTTTAGATAAAACGGGAAGAATGGAGATTGGCCTATAGTCTTTTGCAGAAGTAGGTGAATTTACTTTAGGAAGTGGGCGTACCAAAGCTGTTTTCCAGAGTTGCGGATAAACAGACGTGATAACTGAAGAATTGAAAATATGGGTTATTACAGGAAGCACGATATCAACTAACTTATTGATAAAGACTATGCTTATGTTGTCAGAGCCTTGTGCTTTAGATTTAATGCTTTTAAGAGCCCTTCTTACTTCAGAATCAGTAATGTGCGAGAAGAAAAATTTTTCGCGAGAAGGTGGAGGATTAGCTAGGAGAGTATTAATTGTATTTCGTTTTGACTGTTTTTCAGGTCGTATAGTGGGAGGTGAGGTAAAGTATTCATTGAGTTTATCAAGCGGTATGTTTATAACTTCAGCTTCTGATGCTTTCTTCCCTACTCCCATATCACGTAAGTTATTCCAAAGACACCGAGGGGGAATGGACGGGTCGACGAGACTCAGGGCGTGACGGCGTTTAGCATTCCTAATGCTTTGTGTGGTTATTGCATCAATGACTACTGCATAATAATAATAACACTGGTCAACATTGATTTTGTTAAATGTACAATTTCTGCTTTTTCTTATGTAATTTCATCTGCTGATTCCAAAAATGAAGTCAGAATTTTTCTACCACCCACCACTTTTTTGCAATTTTAGAAAATTTTATTTATTTTCATTGCCATACACAGTCCTTAACATGCTAATGGAAAGAAAATATTTGAAATAGGCTATTTCATTTTATTGCTTTATCAATTGGCCTATAACTTTAGATCATTGTTGCCCGTGAAGTCAGAATTCATACAAATAAATTTTATTCTTCGTAAGACAGAGAGTTAATATTAATTCTCAGTTGAGTTGGAACTTACATTCATGAAACAAGTTTCATAACCTGTGTTTCTTTGTCCTTATTTTAAGTGTGGTAAACGTATCTTATTAAAATGAAACATAACTCGAAATACTGTTTAAATCGCATAAACAATTTTTGTTGCGTTTGTGATTAGAGCTTACGAGTGTTCTTTTGATTGAAAAATAGATGAGGACACGAACTGGGCTCCTGAAATCTGTTGTGCTCCATGTGATTCTATTAAGTATTTGACTATAAGGATCCCGTCATATGGATTTTCCAGTTGCAATGATATGCCGGGAAGCTAAGGATCATTCAACACTGTTACTTTCTAGGAACCACAAATCAAAAGATTACAGAAAACTTGTCAGTGAGCTGATTCAGAACTATAATGTAATAGGATGTCATATCTCTCAAAATAACTTCTTCGATTCTCATCTACTTTTTTCTTTCCTCAAAACCTTCGGGTAGTAAGTGGCGAACTGGGGAGCGTTTTCACCAGGACTTTTATGAAATGTGGAGGCGCTACCAGGAAAATGGAGCCCAAATATTCCGTTAGACTATTGCTGCACACTAAAAAGAGATGTTTCTCAAGCGAAGTATAGCCTAAAATCTACTTGGGTTGGATAAAAAGTAATGGCAATAGTTCGATATTTCTGACATGGCTTTATTCACAGGGGTACAACGTTTACATACCGTCTATATAGTCGCCCCCCTTATTTATTACCTTTTGCCAAATGTTTGGAAGGCGTCATACACCATCAGCGCGTCCATCTTTGTTGATGTTCCATATTGACCGCCCTATAGCACGGATAAGTTCATCTCTGGTATTGTACCGGGTCCCTCGCAGTGATTCTTTCACTTTGGTGAAAAGATCGTAATCGCATGGATCATATTGGGTGAGTACGGTGGATGTTCCAGTAGTCCGCGTTTGCCGTCTGCCTTGGAGGTACAGTGTGTTGCAGTATTACCCCATCAGTGTCATACACCACAATGAACATCTCCTTCATAGCACTTTGTGTAGGGCGCACTTTCTTTGGACGAGGAGAACCGGGATGCTTCCATTCATTTGATTGGCGTTTCAAGTTTGGTTCATACGAGAGAGTCCAGGTTTCGTCCATAGCGACGATTCATCCAAGAAAGTCGTCACCTTCCCTTTGGTACCGGTGCAACAAGGCCTTCCCGGAACGCTTTAACCCATCGTGCAACTGTGCGATATGGCAACGCTGCATCGCCACATGCTTCACGCAGTCCCTGAAAACATTCTTGTGCACTACGACCTCGTGCCATTTCAATTTTGACCCAGGAACGTTGCTCTAGTTTTGTAAACGTGGTCTTAGGGCGCTCACACTATCCCTATGAAAGTGAACGTTCTACACACTGCAGTAGATTGACAGAGTACTGTCGCCACTGGCTGCACTAACTCATCTAACAGTCCTTGTTCATGTCCACACAGCTGGCAGCTCTCGAACGCACCATCGTCACGTGACAGCAGTGTTGCCATTACTTGTTATCCAACCTATGTATTTCACACACATTTTAGCTAAGTAAATATGATTTTAGGTAAAATGTTACAAGCTATCAATACTAGAAAAGTCTGAAGTACTTTTCCTATAATTACTCAAAAACCTTGCGTGATACAAAATTTTTGCAAACAGGTCTGAAATCAGCACGAAAAATGCTATTATAATCACCTATTATTTATCTTTTAACAAAAAATATGTTCAATTTTATTGACCAGTGTAATATAATAATAATAATAATAATAATAATAATAATAATAATGAAATCCATTAAATGAAATACATTAAAGGTGATATATTACAGTTGTATGAACACTAATAAGTACAATAAGTTTATTGAAGATGTTATTCAGACATGTTTCGGAGATGCTTCTCCATCTTCGATGACTAATTACGACTGCAAAACGAAAACAGTTATAATTAATAACTTGATTAGTTATATTTCAAAAATTAAAAAGTGACAAATGGTAAAATTGAAAGATTATCTTAAATTATGATACTTTGTAAACGTCTTTCATTGACTGGAAAAGTTAAAAATATAAAATATAATTTATTTCTGAATAAGCAATATGTGTTATATCTTCTGTATATGCAAGTGATAACTAAAAATGATATAAGAAACTGTAATAATGTATAATAAAATTGGATAAAAGTATGAAAATTGAATTGACATTTAAAAATTGAAAAGTTAAAATCTTATGATGTATATACATTTTTCTGATAAAAAATTAACACAGACCATATTTAAAAATAAAGATAAAAGAAGAATGGACAAAATTGCAAGATTTTTAGTACAGCATCAATCATAGTCTTTCCTTAATTCTTATGTAATTTCAATACAGTTTGGGGATACAAATATATTTTGGGGGTACGCTAGCAAAAAAGATTGAATGCCACTGATCTAGATATGTTGCAAATATTGTTTTTAATGTTATTGCAAAACATGGTATGTATACTTCCATTAGTAGCTAACACTAATACAAATAAAACAAAATATACCTACTAATGTATCACTGATTTTTCATGAAAGAATCAACTTTAAAACTGCTGTCCTGTAAAATAAGGAAAATGTTGTTGTTTTTTTCTAATGCCAGGTGTTTGACAATAAAGTCATTTGACCTCTTGCACTCCAATATTTTTCAAAGATATTATCATGGTCAGCCACTGAAGCACAGATTTTGAGGTGTTCCGAATCCATTTCTTGGTTTGAGTTGCACAATGGGCAGTTAGGGGACTGATATATTCCAATTCTATGCAGGTGTTTGGCCAAACAATCATAGCCTGTTGCCAATCTAAATGCAGCTACACACGATTTTCGTGGTAAATCGGGAATTAACTGAATGAATGAATGAATAAATAAATAAAAAATGAATTAATGAATAAATAAATAAATAATAATGAATGAATGAATAAATAAATAAATAATATTTTCTACAATACTTTCCTTCTCTGAACACGTAAGTACGAATAGTCGTATCTCTATCTCGCCAAAAATACGTTAGAAAACTAATAGGCATACTGCTCTCGTAAATTGGGCGAATGTTGTTGTTGTTTTCTAATGCCAGGCGTGTGACAATAAAGTCATTTGACCTCTTGCACTCCAATATTTTTCAAAGATATTATCATGGCCAGCCACTGAAGCACAGATTTTGAGGTGTTCCGAATTCATTTCTTGGTTTGAGTTGCACAGTGGGTAGTTAGGGGACTGATATATTCCAATTCTATGCAGGTGTTTGGCCAAACAATCATGGCCTGTTGCCAATCTAAATGCAGCTACAGACGATTTTCGTGGTAAATCGGGAATTAACTGTGGATTATGATGCAGAGTTCCATTTTTCCCTTGGGATTGTGTTATCAAATTTCGTTTGTTGAAGTCTAAGTATGTAGATTTAATAAATCTTTTCACAGAGTAATACGTAGATTTAGTAACAGGAAATGTATGTATCAGCTTATGCCACAACACCACTAAATGTTTAATCTTAGGTAAGAAGTTTTCCCAACATTTACTGATGAAAGAATTCAAGTTTATATGAGACATGAAATGTCTGTCATCAATACCAGTGCTTTTAAATATGATTACGTATATTTAATTAAATTGTAAAATAAAAAAAACTTGGATTATTATATTGTGATAATTTTGTATAAATTTTGTACTTTGATAAAATAAATTTCTGTTAGATATACAAATTTATTAAATTCATTCTGTTTCTCCTACTTTACATCAGTTAATGGCGTTACAAAAAAATATTTAGTTAAATTCAAAATGAGATAAAATTTACTCCAAATCACATTTGTATCTATGCAAATAATGATTTACTTCCCTCGGTAAAAAAAAGGCATTTGCCAAGCATCCGGGCTCTAGTTATAGGTTATGCTGCATTGTACATAGAGGTCTGTGTTTACAAAATGCTTGTGTGCACACACGACTATAGTCCTGTCGCTCTAATTTCCGGCAGTCAATTGCATTGCAGGTCGGCTACATTTAAACGTGTGCGTCTTGTGATTCGCTGAGGAAGACATTCATTTCTTAAGGCTCGATAAATACTTAATATAATCGCCCGCCATTTTGGCTCTTTCGTTGGCGTTCACAGAAAGCACACGAAGACGTTATTCGCCGCTCAATTATTTGCTGAATTACAGTGCGTTTGATTTATTATCGTAGGAGCTACGACATGATAATGTTTAACGGTGTGGCAAATAGATTCCTCATATGGTAGCTAGGCAACGAAAGAACAAAAATGGCGAACGATACTACCTACCTAGACTTTATAGAGCCTTCACTTCCTAAGACGTAAGCAAAGAGGAGGAGTCACGCCAGGAATAACAGCGTCGCTACTATTGTTACGGTAGCGGCTGCTTGTACAGTCTGCTCCGTATGAATGAACTTATAATAGAATTTACATGTACAGGATTACTTGTTTCATATTAATTAACTCGGAACGAATATTAAATTTACAAACAATATCATTATCAACAGAGAGAAACAGAGATTAAGGGTGTTTGAGAATAAGGTGCATAGGAAAATATTTGGGGTAGAAGGGATGAAGTTACAGGAGAATGGAGAAAGTTACACAACACAGAACTGCACGCATTGTATTCTTCACCTGACATAATTAGGAACATTAAATCCAGACGTTTGAGATGGGCAGGGCATGTAGCACGTATGGACGAATCCAGAAATACATATAGAGTGTTAGTTGGGAGGCCGGAGGTTAAAAGACCTTTGGAGAGGCCGAGACGTAGATGGGAGGATAATATTAAAATGGATTTGAGGGAGGTGGGATATGATAGAGACTGGATTAATCTTGCTCAGGATAGGGACCAATGGCTGGCTTATGTGAGGGCGGCAATGAACCTCTGGGTTCCTTAAGAGCCGTAAGTATCATTATCAATTAAGTCAAACACAATTTCCCCATGTTCTGAATTCAGTCCTCCTATTATCTGTTCTTTGTTGGATTTTTGTTTCGGCATTCTGATACAACCTCGCGTCACTCAAGCAGGTCTACTATTGGGGAGAGTTGGATGTTCACTCTCTCTGCTCCGTACAGACAGTAGACACACCTGGCAATGCGACGCAATGATAGGCCTATCAATACTGTTCTTCAATCCTAGTAATGATGAATGGAAATCACATCGAGCATCTGCTATGAACAAGTTAAGTTCTAATATCTCGGAAGATATTAATTTCAGGATACATGTTTATTAGACTTTTTACTTCTTTTGACGAGATCTAGCAAAATATTAGACCCCCCTTTTTAACATCATGCATTTACAATATATTCGCATATGTACTCGTCATGCTTGCTTCATGCCCACATATCTTATTTATATTTGACGTCACAGAGGAGTAGGTTAAGAATCTTCTTCAATAAAACAAATTGTATAAAATTTCTTAAACCATAAAAGCTAATGAAAATCTGAATACCGATCTGAAAAATTCGTGTTTAATTGTGTATCTCAATCACATTATGTATGGATCAAACTCTGGTACTTTGGGCATGAGAATTGATTGCAGTTAGTGTCTGAAAAACATTTTTACATATTTTCAGTAATAAAGTTATGTAACAATCTGTAAAATATTCCTTAGGATATATAAATAACAGTTAGAAATAGTACATTATGCAACGAGCCTATAATGGTAGTAATTAAGACGCAAGTACGTTTGTTTATGAAACGAGCGCAAGCGAGTTTCATAATTTTCATACGAGCATCTTAATTACCATTATAGGCAAGTTTCATACGACTTTTTATGCTCGACCATAT
>NC_091123.1:181954724-181994724 GCF_040183065.1 Periplaneta americana | reverse complement strand
GCTGCTGCTACTACTGCTACTATTACTACTACTACTACTGCTGCTGCTACTACTGCTACTATTACTACTACTACTTCTGCTGCTACTACTGCTACTATTACTACTACTACTACTACTGCTGCTGCTACTACTGCTACTATTACTACTACTACTACTGCTGCTACTACTGCTACTATTACTACTACTACTACTACTGCTGCTGCTACTACTGCTACTATTACTACTACTACTTCTGCTGCTACTACTGCTACTATTACTACTACTACTACTGCTGCTGCTACTACTGCTCCTATTACTACTACTACTACTACTACTGCTGCTGCTACTACTGCTACTATTACTACTACTACTTCTGCTGCTACTACTGCTACTATTACTACCACTACTACTGCTGCTGCTACTACTGCTCCTATTACTACTACTACTACTACTGCTGCTGCTACTACTGCTACTATTACTACTACTACTTCTGCTGCTACTACTGCTACTATTACTACTACTACTTCTGCTGCTACTACTGCTACTATTACTACTACTACTACTACTACTGCTGCTGCTACTACTGCTACTATTACTACTACTACTGCTGCTACTACTGCTACTATTACTACTACTACTACTGCTGCTGCTACTACTGCTACTATTACTACTACTACTGCTGCTGCTACTACTGCTACTATTACTACTACTACTACTACTGCTGCTGCTACTACTGCTATTATTACTACTACTACTACTGCTGCTGCTACTACTGCTACTATTACTACTACTACTTCTGCTGCTACTACTGCTACTATTACTACTACTACTACTGCTGCTGCTACTACTGCTACTATTACTACTACTACTTCTGCTGCTACTACTGCTACTATTACTACTACTACTACTACTGCTGCTGCTACTACTGCTACTATTACTACTACTACTACTGCTGCTGCTACTACTGCTACTATTACTACTACTACTTCTGCTGCTACTACTGCTACTATTACTACTACTACTACTGCTGCTGCTACTACTGCTACTATTACTACTACTACTTCTGCTGCTACTACTGCTACTATTACTACTACTACTACTGCTGCTGCTACTACTGCTACTATTACTACTACTACTGCTGCTATTACTACTACTACTTCTGCTGCTACTACTGCTACTATTACTACTACTACTACTACTGCTGCTGCTACTACTGCTACTATTACTACTACTACTACTGCTGCTGCTACTACTGCTACTATTACTACTACTACTTCTGCTGCTACTACTGCTACTATTACTACTACTACTACTGCTGCTGCTACTACTGCTACTATTACTACTACTACTACTGCTGCTGCTACTACTGCTACTATTACTACTACTACTACTACTGCTGCTGCTACTACTGCTACTATTACTACTACTACTGCTGCTGCTACTACTGCTACTATTACTACTACTACTTCTGCTGCTACTACTGCTACTATTACTACTACTACTACTGCTGCTGCTGCTACTACTGCTACTATTACTACTACTACTACTGCTGCTGCTACTACTGCTACTATTACTACTACTACTACTGCTGCTACAAATAATTAAAATACTTTTCTACACATGGTCTCGAAAATCGACCTTATAAAGGAATTTGTTACATGAAGTCTGCGTTTTTGTGCATTTTATTTCTATACTCTCTTTTCTCTCACCCAAAAGTAGATGCTGTATTTTACTGTAACCAAATAAGCAGAGGATTTTGCCTGTTTGCTCTCCATGGGCTTTCGCGGCCTGAACATTGGTCGATATTTATTTGCGAGTTTGCTGTTGGTTTTACTAAATGTCATTCACTCTGGGAGCAACTCATAAAAGGAAAGACATGGGCTGTATGATTCATGTTACTTTATGGCTTGATTATGGGATTGAAATAAAAGTTTGAGCCTTTTCCAGAAACGTTCTTGCGTGTTCATTTTTAAATGTATTACATTCCGTGCTCGAAATATAGGGTCGCTGATCTTTTTATCTCTGTAAAAAAATGTTATTTTATAGAAGAAAGACAACTATTCTGTATATCAAAATGATTTGATGATGTCATTTTGAATTAAGGTGGCTTCTATTTGTTCATTAACCAAATGTCCAATTGATATTGTTCGTAAATCAGAAATGATTCTTTGATGCTTATAAAATAATAAATGTATATATAGGGTCGTTGATCTTTTTCTCTCTCTAAAAAAGTGTTATTTTATAGGGTGAAGATAATTATTCTGTATGTCAAAATGATTTGATGTCATTTTGAATGAAGGTGACTTCTATTTGATCGTTAACCGAATGTCTAATTGATATTGTTTGTAAATCAGAAATGATTCTTTGATGCTTATAAAATAATAAATGTTATGTCAGTGGCGGTTGATTTGCTGAGACAAGTGAGGCCAGGCCTCTCTGGATTCAAATTTTGTGTTTTTGCATAATATATTAGTTATTTGAATGAAGCATATAACGTTGTAGAAGTATTAGAAAACTTTGTGATGTATAGGGTATTTCAAAAGTCAATTCAAACATTAAACCGCTATAAATATTATAATATTTAAGATAGTGAAAAAACGAAAACAACGGGGTTTACAAAACATTGGGAAGATCTCCGCCGTTCTCTTGTTCAACGTACAGCACTGCCGAACACATAACTAATAGATAGATAGATAGATAGATAGATAGATAGATAGATAGATAGATAGATAGATAGATAGATAGATAGATAGATAGATAGATAGATGGATGGATGGATGGATGGATGGATGGATGGATGGATGGATGGATGGATGGATGGATGGATGGATGGATGGATGGATGGATGGATGGATGGATGGATGGATGGATGGATGGATGGATGGATGGATGGAACTTTATTGTCGATGGCATAATGTATGCATAGACATGGTCAAATATATACAATTACAATTTAATTTAAAATAAGTCAAATATAAAAAAATATATATATATATTCATTTCAACGGCCCATGCGTGCATCCTCAAGACTGTAGGGACACAATTTTATTAATTTCGTTTTTATATAATTCCTAAATTTCAGAGAATTTTTTGTATATTTGATGTCATAAGGCAAACTGTTGTATATTTTGATACCAAAGACCATATATGTTCTACTAGTGTTTGTAAGGTGGTGAGCTGGAATAGTTAAACTATTTTTGTTACGAGTGTCGTAGGTATGGAAATCACAATTTTGATGAAAATGAGACAGATTTTTATGAATTAGTAGTAAAACATTAAAAATGTATAAACCATAAACAGTAAGAATATTATATTGTAAAAAATGTTCCCTACAAGAGGTCCTACTGTCAACACCCGCTATGCATCTGACAATACGCTTTTGAGCAATAAATATATCATTCAGCATGGTTCCAGATCCCCAAAAACAAATGCCATATGAAAGCCTTGACTCGACGTGTGCGAAATAGTAAGACATTAATACATCGTGATTTATTATCGTCCTCAAAATTCTGATTTGATAACAAATGCTATTGAGCTTAGAAATTAAACTTGTGCAATGGGGTCTCCAAGACAAACAATCATCAAATGCAACGCCCAAGAATTTAGTAGTTCCCCATTTACATAAGTATTGATCTTGAATAGAAATATTGATGTCCTTCAAATTTCTCTTTTGAGAATTGTGAAAGTAAATATATCCGGTCTTATTAACATTTAAGTGAAGCAGATTGCTATCAAACCATGATCTTTTAACAAGTCACAACAGGTTGTCTCTAAATCCAATTTCTCTCCATCTTTTACAATGACAGAAGTACCATCAGCATACATACACATAAAATGATTTCTTACATACATGGGTAAATCGTTTACATATAATGCCAACCACACATACAATAACATAAATACAGACATTGAAATCCTACACATACAACCCAAAAACCAAAAACTCAACACACTAGAACAATATGAAATATACAGACACACTAAAACACACCCTGATCAAATTCTCAACACACAGATCAATTTCAGAACACACACACTATTTGACTCCACTTTTCAACACATAAACGCACCCCTACAACAGGCAGCGAAGTCGGGATGACGCGGGGATCTAGTAGGCTCTGATGATGGTGTATAGTATACACCGAAACAGCCGTAAGCCACACGTGCGTATATAATTAACACGAGTAAGTTTGTCATTTTATCAGTCATTTAAAATTTATTTCTGAGATCTGAAACGTCTGTGCCAGGTCTGGTTTATGCATTTCGTATGTTTTCACGGGTTTTGAGGTTGCAATTTGTAAAGCTGTAACTGAGGCACAATTCTTCTGGCCTCGTGGTCTGGTCAGCTTTCACCTTTTCCATTAATAGGCCCGTCTCTTGTCAATTCCTGTCTCGAGGGTGGGATGAGAATGACATCAGTGACCCATCTTCCTAAATAAGTCATAAATAGCATAAAAATTCTCGCTGATTAGGAGGCACGAGTCCACATTATTCTCTCCTCGTCCCCTTACGCCTCAGTTTATGATTTATAGGAGGATATTGTACTATTATATTTCGTAGTACACTACTGAGTGTGGTCCAGTATTGTTGTGTGTCTCGGAAAATGAAAGAAAAAAATATAAATTCGGGACTGAAGAGAATATGGAAGAGTCTCCTAAGACCTGAGTACAAGTTCGAATTGGAGACGTTCCACCAATACTGACTATAAATTCTTGTCGTCGCATAGCAGAGAGATGATACGCCGTCACGCATGAGCTTTCTTCCGTGCTACTGTAGCTACGTCACCTTCTCCAGCAGACCGTCTCTCCTTCCAAGCAGAAAATGCCGCACGACGGGCGACTTCTGTGCCATCACTACTAAGTTCCACTTAATGCTTGATCAAAAATTTAAATTACGAAGTTTACAAACCTAATTCTGTGTCGGAAATAAGCGACAATAGTCAATAAGTTATTTTTTTTAGTCGTTTCCGTCAAAGTCTTTTAAAAATGATGAGGGGGGGCTTGACTACTAACGTCATCTAGCGGTAACGAACGGGACTTGTGATCTGTGATTGCGCTCGGGCGCGGGTTCGAATCCTGCTTACATTGATATATTTTTTTTTTTTTATATTCCAGTGATTTTCTCAAAATATAAGGTGAATGTCAAGTAATGTCATCGGGAATCCTCGGACTTGCCCTTTCACTGTTACTATAGTCGCGACGCTGTTATTCCCGGCGTGACTCCTCCCCTTTGCTTACGTCTTAGGAAGTGAAGGCTCTATAAATTCTAGGTAGGTAGTACCGTTCGCCATTTTTGTTCTTTCGTTGCCGAACTACCAGACGAAGAATCTATTTGCCACACCGTTAAACATTATCATGTCGTAGCTCCTATGATAATAAATCAAACGCACTGTAATTCAGCAAATAATTGAGCGGCAAATAACGTCCTCGTGTGCTTTCTTCAAACGCCACGAAAGAGCCAAAATGGCGGGCGATTATATTAAGTATTTATCGAGCCTTAGGAAATGCATAACGTCATCAGGAGCGAATCACAAGACGCACACGTTTAAATGTAGCCGACCTGCAACGTGATTGGCTGCCGGAAATAAGAGCGACGGGACTGTAATTTCGCCGACTAGTCCACTTGGTACAATGTCGTATTAATTGATAATTTGCGGATAAATTATTATTGAAGTAAAATCTATTGCTTTTCCCTGTCTATTTAGATACTTATTTTTCATATTCTCGGATCGTTTCTATTTGCAAGAAAATTGTACGACACATTTTGTCACTTAGAATCCTAGACATAGAGTTAAAATGCTCTGTGGTATATGTCGTATGCTCTTCGCTCTGTGGTCTTTGATTATTTTGATAACAACCACTTAGGCTCTCTCTCAACTGCTAGAAATTATTTCGACTCATGATGAATTAATTATATATTTTTTTTTTTTCAGTTTGTAACATGTTTGGTCTATTGACAAGTATAAATGAAAATTTATTACATGTGCCGTCTATGCTTATCCTTATTTAACAAATATATTGGTTATACAATATTTTGTTACATAATATATATTTATTTGAACGTTTTCGGCTCTATGGAGCCATCATCAGAAACAAGTAAGCCCATATGTATGGTGTGAGTACACACAAGTATTTTATTATCTGTTACTATAGGCACATTCCAATATATATCATACTTAGGGGTCGGATTTTTATGTGCTAAAAATCGGAAAAAGGTTTATTTGTTATGTGCTAAAAATCGGAAAAATATGTGACAAAAAAGTAAAAATATTGAATTATGTTTCAGTTATTTTATGTGAATATAAACAATCTGCAGTATTCACCAATATAAATTATGCTGTCTCGCCAACTGATGGAAAATTACAGTAAGCCTACACAATGAGATTCATCCTCGAGTTGTCCATCACAAATGACTGACGATTATAGCGGAACACTGCCTTGTACTGGGGAAAAAGAGCGCCTGGCATAAGCATTAATATCTGGCATTGACATTTAAGAAGTTCTGGCCTTCTATGCCCAAGGTTGCGGGTTCGATCCCGGGCCAGGTCGATGGCATTTAAGTGTGCTTAAATACGACAGGCTCATGTCGGTAGATTTACTGGCATGTAAAAGAACTCCTGCGGGACAAAATTCCGGCACATCCGGCGACGCTGATATAACCTCTGCAGTTGCGAGCGTCGTTAAATAAAATACAAAATTTAATTTAAGAAGTTTGAGAAAATTGAAGTTTTGAAATATTTTCACCCATATTAATTGATCTAAAGACATCATTAAAACAGTTGAAGACCTCGGAGCAAAAGCCAATCAAGTTAAATTTATTTTCAAAATCGACATTTAATATGCAACAGATTAGTTTCAGAGACGGTGTTACATGGTCAAATGTTCTAATATTACAGATAAATCGTACACACGCATTATGAACACGTTGCAGTCTTTCACCTAGGTTGGAATTTAGATTGGTTATCAAATAATCACAGCAATCGAAATGGAGCTTGACAAGTGTATGAATTTGAATAAGATTTTTTAGGGTAAACGGTAGAGATTTTTTAAAATGTTTAAGGGAATTGGATATGGAAAATGCTTTCTTGTACATATCTGTAACCTGAGTATTCCAATTTATTTTTTTAGGTCGTATTCCAGTTTAAAGATGCTTGTGTTGTACTGATATGGGATATAATTTGAAGGTAATCCGTTTGACTACCGGTAAATTGCGTGATTACCTTAAATCTCTATACAGAAATGCTCTGAGATTTCTGTAATTTTAACTTTGAAAGCTCTAATATTATATTATACAGAGCTTTTATTATTTTCACTTATTAATACTGTCTAATTTACTAGTACTATCCGTACTTAGTTAAGATAACAAACCTTTGCAGTAATTTAATTGTAACTCTTGTAACTTGTAATGAATTATAAGTTACATATAAAACCATTTCATTAAATTATATCACAAGTATCTCATTTTAAATCATTTAGAGCAGAACGCATGATGTATGTTATTGTACTTTCTCCCTGCATTGGTTCCTGTGTAATTATCGGTAACGCAATATTCAAAGGTACGACAGAATGCACCATGCGCTTCTGTGCCTCTTCATTACATAATTTCATAACTAATGACGCCTAGAAATCTTCCTTTATAAAGTAACACTCGCTGGCGAGGGCGAGACGGGATGGATTCTTGCATTTAGGCTTGCATTGACCCATCGTGCGTCATATATGCGCGGATTGTTCCGGTCCGGCAGGAGGCTGGTGTGATTCGTGAATCTTATACTAAGAAGTAGGCCAGGGATTCTCAACCTTCTCAAGATTGTGAGCACCGCCCACATGTGATATTAAATGAGAAAAGTACCATGAAATCCAATAGGTATAATAGGCCCTATATGGGTACATAGATAAAATAGATAAATAAATAAATGAATTTTTAAAACAATCACAATGTTGAACGAGTCCGTATAGGTCAGTTTCTGTCTGATGCATTTCCAATTCACTCTGGGCTAAAGCAAGGAGATGCACTATCACCTTTACTTTTTAACTTTGCTCTAGAATATGCCATTAGGAAAGTTCAGGATAACAGAGAGGGTTTGGAATTGAACGGGTTACATCAGCTGCTTGTCTATGCGGATAACGTGAATATGTTAGGAGAAAATTCACAAACAATTAGGGAAAATACGGGAATTTTACTGGAAGCAAGTAAAGCGACAGGTTTGGAAGTATATCGCTAAAAGACAAAGTATATGATTATGTCTCGTGACGAGAATATTGTACGAAATGGAAATATAAAAATTGGAAATTTATCCTTTGAAGAGGTGGAAAAATTCAAATACCTGGGAGCAACAGTAACAAATATAAATGATACTCGGTAGGAAATTAAACACAGAATAAATATGGGAAATGCCTGTTATTATTCGGTTGAGAAGCTTTTATCATCCAGTCTGCTGTCAAAAAATCTGAAAGTTAGAATTTATAAAACAGTTATATTATCGGTTGTTCTTTATGGTTGTGAAACTTGGACTCTCACTTTGAGAAAGGAACATAGGTTAAGGGTGTTAGAGAATAAGTTTCTTAGGAAAATATTTGGGACTAAAAGGGATGAAGTTACAGGAGAATGGAGAAAGTTACACAACGCAGAACTGCACGCATTGTATTCTTCACCTGACATAATTAGGAACATAAAATCCAGACGTTTGAGATGGGCAGGGTATGTAGCACGTATGGGCGAATTCAGAACTGCATATAGAGTGTTAGTTGGGAGGCCGGAGGGAAAAAGACGTTTGGGGAGACCGAGACGTAAATGGGAAGATAATATTAAAATGTATTTGAGGGAGATGGAATATGATAGTAGAGACTGGATTAACCTTGCTCAGGATAGGGACCATTGGCGGGCTTATGTGAGGGCGGCAATGAACCTCCGGGTTCCTTAAAAGCCAGTAAGTAAGTGAGTAAGTAAGTTTGAAATATCTTTCCAACTACATGGTGATGCTGGGGCTGTGATGGAAAGAGTGTGGCTTATGAAACAGAAGAACTTTGAAGGAATCTGCTCCATAGCTTCTTTTTCAATCACAAATATTGTAGATTTAACGGAAACTCTCGTAATCTTTACTACCCGTCAAAGAAATGACTCAGCTATGTCAGAGTCAGTTTGAAGAGAGAGTGTAAAAAAACTGGTCTTTTATGAAAAAGTCGGTTTGAAACTGACATCCAAAAGTGAATTTCTTGTCGTAATTCATTATCATTCAACGCTACATGTGCTGTGGCACCCTATCATTTCCTCACCATGTGATTCTTGCGTGTGCTACGTAACACTGTATAAATAACCGTCGACAATCCCTGGAACTGGCGTCAACGCCTAGAAATGAGAAAGAAGCTTCCTGTAGTAAATTCTTCCTACTTCATCAACACACAAAACAGCTTTTTATCAGCACGAATTAGTTGTACGCGGTGGTTCAGTGGTTAACTTGATCGTTATCTTATGCTAAGTTCGCTGGTTCAAAAGTTAACAAGTTTGAGTTATGAAGGAAATGCTTCATCACTGCACAGAGGTTGCGAGTTCGATCCCGGGCCAGGTCGATGGCATTTAAGTGTGCTTAAATGCGACAGGCTCATGTCAGTAGATTTACTGGCATGTAAAACAACTCATGCGGGACAAAATTCCGGCACATCCGGCGACGCTGATATAACCTCTGCAGTTGCGGGGGTCGTTAAATAAAACATAACATTTCACTGGACATTTTGAATTTTGAAAAAAAAAATAATATAAATAATTTTTTAAATTGTAATAGTACATTATGCAACGAGCCTATAATGGTAGTAATTAAGACGGAAGTATGATTGTTTATGAAACGAGTGCAAGCGAGTTTCATAATTTTCATACGAGCGTCTTAATTACCATTATAGGCAAGTTTCATACGACTTTTTATGCTCGACCATATTTCTAACTTGAGAGTATTCAAAATTATGGTTATGTGCGAACTGACGTGAATTGTGAGATGTGCGCAGACGCGAAAGTATTGATTTTTTCCGAGGCCGAATTTTATTGACCTTGGCACAGAATAAGATGAACATTACTCTGGTATAACCTGAAAAATGATTTAGACTTGAAAAACGAGATGACAAATTGAATTTATTTGAATATTATTTACAATTAACGCTAATTATTATAGTAACAGAACATAACCTTCTGCGACAGTATCGGATTTCCAGCCTCCGTGACTTTTCGCTAATTCTCTTTTGATTGCATATCCGAGAATAATCGATACTTGCGGTTTTATAACGGTACAAAGCTGACTTGTCATTGGCTGAACACCTGTAAGCTGACTTGTCATTGGCTGAACACCTGTACTTTAATGAGTAGGTGTACTTTAATGACATGCATTAAAGGACTGCTACTAGGTGTATAATTACTACATTTAGGCATGGTCGAGCATAAAAATATTTTTTCACATAGCAGAAGGACAGTGTTTTACACATACCAATTTTCATTATTGTACAAGATACAGTAATGGAGGAAAAAATGTTGAATGTTTCCAAAACTTTTACTGCTGTAAGTTGTACCTAACCCCTTAAAGGAAATAAATATTATCTAATTTGAATTCGCTTGAAATTAAAAGGTCTCAGAAAACATTGTCTAACACAGAACCTTCATTTTCATTTTCTCGGGGAGGGGGGGTGAGTATTTTACAAATTCTTTATTTTATCTTATTCATACACCAACCCACTGTCACCAGTGAAACTATTATTAATTACCCGGTGCTGTAATTGAAAAATAGTTTGTACTGGAACTCGACTATTTCAGCAGCCCCTAAATTGCTTAACTAAACGTTTTGGTGAGTTCCGGCCCAACTCTTCAACCTACAAACTTTGTTATGTTCTGTAAAAAATACACACACATCTCACCAAGCAGTTGTCGCTATAAAAGGAAACAAACAATTGCATTTCGAGGTTATGAGGAACGTGATATTTCTTTGTTTAATATTTATAACATTGTTAAATGCAGTTCCGTTGTTTCAGTATATTTACAAACACTCCATTTTTGTATAATTGTACATTTGCATTACCAAAATAGTACATATGAAACTGTAAATAATAATAATAATAATAATAATAATAATAATAATAATAATAATAATAATAATAATAATAATAATAATAATAATACAGGAGAATGGAGAAAGTTACACAACACAGAACTGCACGCATTGTATTCTTCACCTGACATAATTAGGAACATTAAATCCAGACGTTTGAGATGGGCAGGGCGTGTAGCACGTATGGGCGAATCCAGAAATGCATATAGAGTGTTAGTTGGGAGGCCGGAGGGAAAAAGACCTTTAGGGAGGCCGAGACGTAGATGGGAGGATAATATTAAAATGGATTTGAGGGAGGTGGGATATGATGATAGAGAATGGATTAATTTTGCTCAGGATAGGGACCAATGGCGGGCTTATGTGAGGGCGGCAATGAACCTCCGGGTTCCTTAAAAAAGCCAGTAAGTAAGTAATAATAATAATAATAATAATAATAATAATAATAATAATAATAATAATAATAATAATAGCGACACTAAACAACACGAAAATTATACAATACTGGAAAAAAGAAAGTAAAATACATTTGAATATAGTGAAAGTAACTCATTTAGTACAAATGTTTAATATGGAAAACGTAAGGTAGAATATAAAAAGAATCGAATGTAATAAAATAATAATAAAAATGAAAAGAAATACGAAAATTAAATAAAATTCACAATAAAAAGGCTATGATAATAAATTCATCGGCTGATAAAGAAAACAAAAAGGGGAAAGGAAGGAAAGAAATATATAGCCTATATTTTTACAAAACTATGGCAGAGAAAAGGGCTTATAACTGAAAGGAATCTGAATTGAAAAAGTGCAATTTTAATTTATTTTTGAAACTAGACAATGTCCGACAGTCTCTGACATGTTGTGGTAGAGAGTTCCAGAGATGAGCTGCAGAGAATGTGAAAGATGAAGAGTAGAAGGATGTTCTGTGTTTAGGAATGGAGAGTGTGATATGGTGTTGTGAAAGAATATCTATTTCGTGATATGAGGATGTGTTGAAAACGAGAAGCTAGGTAGCTAGGGTTAGAGGTTTGAAGAATATTGAAGAGTAAAGTGAGAGAGTGAATAGTTCTTCGCTCCTTGAGACGGACCCAGGACAGCATATTTAGTGAAGGTGTGATACGGTCAGATCTACGGACGTTGCAAATAAATCGAACACATGCATTATGAACACGCTGTAGTCTGTCAGTCAGTCTCATGTTAAGGTCAGTGTAGATCAGGGCCGGGCATGAGAGCGGCTCCATTTAGTCGGCCAGAGCTGCTCTCGCTCCGCAAGGCACTTCAATTCCAAGCCAGGGCAGAACGCTCACGCAGTGGCGGACTCGCATTACAGCTACCTTCCCTGCATTAATGTAACAAGAGCCACGGTTGTTCTAGTCATTCAGTCTGTCAGTACATAATAGTTTATAAGGATATTACATCAATCCATTGTGCAGTACAGACTTTGTAACACTCTTATTAATTTAATGAAATAAACTTCGCTCTATGCACACACACAAATCATTAGGCTTATTTACATAATCCATACGCACATACTGCAACCTCCTCACCACGGTTCTACGAGACAGGCGTATGGCTTCCACTTCCCCTACTTGCTGTGGACAGAGTTCATCTGCCAATATAATTAAACATCGCTTGATGAATTCACCTTCGTCGAATGTTTTCAATTCCTTTGCAATTTCGTGGTAAATTTTGTAGCTAATTCTCATGGCCGATTCACTGAGTGCATTATTGTCATCCTGTTAATATATAATATAATACATGATATGATATGATATGATATGACATATGATATGATATGATATGACATGATATGACATATGATATGATATGATATGATATGATATGATATGATATGATATATGATATGATATGATATGATATGACATATATGATATGATATGATATGATATGATATGATATGATATGATATGATATGATATATGATATGATATGATATGACATGATATGATATGATATATGATATGATATGATATGACATGATATGACATATGATATGATATGATATGATATGATATGATATATGATATGATATGATATGACATGATATGATATGATATGATATGACATATGATATGATATGATATGACATGATATATGATATGATATATGATATGATATGACATAACATGACATGACATGATATATGATATGATATATGATATATGATATGATATGATATGACATGATATGATATGATATGATATGATATGATATGATATGATATGATATGATATGATATGATATGATATGATATATGATATTATATGATATGACATATGATATGATATATGATATGACATGACATGACATGACATGACATGACATGACATGACATGACATGATATGATATGATATGATATGATATGATGTGTTATATGACCATAAATTAATACAACTTAAAGAAAATGTTTCTCAGGTACATTATATTAGAGTATTTATTCGATATTTATATTGCATTATAAGTTATTATAATACATTTAGTAATATATAATTTTAAATTATACAAATATTATGATATATCATAGTATAGTATATTACAGTTCATGATATATAATATGATATATGATATATCATGAACTGTAATATACTATACTATGATATATCATAATACTTGTATAATTTAAAATTATATATTACTAAATGTATAATATCTTATAATGCAATGTAAATATCGAATAGATACTCTAATATAATGTACCTGAGAAACATTTTCTTTAAGTTGTATTAATTTATGGCGTTCATTACCAACATATTTGTCATATTCAGTAGCATGTTGTAAAGAATAATGTCGTTGATATTGAACTTCTTAATCAGTTGGAGTGTTTTATGCCAAATTAAACACTTTGCTAATCCACTGCTCTCTACCAAAAAGAACTCCTCCTCCCATGATACATTAAACGCATTGGGAGTAGCGGGACGGTTTAGTGTATGAGCGGAAGCTCCGTCTTCAAAGTTCGCCATCATACTGCAGAGTTACCACTGCACCGACACTGAATGACGTACAGTATGCATACGTCACAGCGCTCGCAAGACCCGCTCTTTAAAGCACACAGCGCTCATTTCTCAGAATTACGTAATGTGCCCAGCCCTGGTGTAAAGAGTGTCACAGTAATAAAATGAGGCATCAAGAGCGACTGCACTAAATTCTTCTTGAGAAGCAACGGAAGGAAGGAAATAAAGGAAGCGTGCTTCAATTACTTAATTTTTTTATCTACCACGATT
Source organism: Periplaneta americana (assembly GCF_040183065.1). Lineage (NCBI taxonomy): Eukaryota > Metazoa > Arthropoda > Insecta > Blattodea > Blattidae > Periplaneta > Periplaneta americana. Next base: position 181,980,422 of record NC_091123.1, on the reverse strand, counting down.
ATTCCATCCCCATAAATGACTGAACTTCTTAAACGCCAGCAATTAACAGTGGCATTTTTTTTCTTTTACATAAAAATAAAACTTATATCAGAGTCAGGACGACCCACACGTCATCAGACTTATTGCTCCACTGACGTGAAATATACTGCCAGCATCGCGACTGTGTGGGAATGAGACATATCGCCTTTGCACAAAATCCTACCCACATGCACAAGAGGCTCTCACTTCGAACCTTGACCTATGGCACCAATTATTTTTCTCTCGCTTCCTTTCCTCTTCCAGCCTGTTGTCTTTATCGCGGTACTAGGAACTGAGTGACAGTGAATCAGTGAGGGGGGAACAAGGGGAGAGTAAGCTACACGTGTTCGCGAACTTGAAAGAGTTCCTGGAAGTCCAGGGTTTAAGCTAGAAAATAAATAATTGTCGCGAAAATGCACAAATAAAAATTATATTTGTGCAAATTGCGGAAAGCTTGTGCAACATTCTAAATAATTATACAGAAACTAAAGTTTGAAGAAATAAAAATATATGTGTAATTTGCTTCTTGAAATTTATTACGAGTGGTTGCACCAGTGTTTAAAATCAATTGCTACTGAATTTACATCCCATTAAAATATTGTACTATTTTCATGAGTATTCCAAACATTGAGAGCACTTGGAAAATCAAATTGTTTATGAGTAGGACCTTCAAGATTTATTGTTAGCAGGGTGCTAGAAAGGCGAATTCTAATTTCAGTTTTTACAAGATTACTAAATCGATCACAATATATTGCAGCATACTGTATAATTTAAGTAAATCAGTTAGAAGAAACTGTTCACTTCACTTAACAGATATGAATTGTACCAACTCTTTGAAATCTATTCGTGAAGAGAAGGCCGTTTGTTCGTAACTCTGCAAGTAAAAATACTCGTAAATCTATTAAGTAAATGAATGAATGAATGAATGAATAAATAAATAAATAAATTAATTAATAAATAAATAAATTAATCAATAAATAAGTAGATAAATAGAAAAGTAAATAGATAATAAATAAATAAATAAATAAATAATTAAATAGATAAATAGAAAAATAGATAAATAGAAAAATAAATAAATAATTAAATAGATAAATAAATAAATAAATAAATAGATAAATAAATAAATAAATAGATAGATAAATAAATAAATAGATAAATAAATAAATAAATAGATAAATAAATAAATAAATAAATAAATAAATACCTAAATAGAAAAATAAATAGATAATAAATAAATAATTAAATAGATAAATAAATAAATAATTAAATAGACAAATAAATAAATAAATAAATAAGTAATTAAGTAAATAAGTAAATAAATAAATAAATAAATGAATAATTAAGTAAATAATTAAATAAATAAATAAGTAAATAAATAAATAAGTAACTAATTAAATAAATAAACAAATAAGTAAATAATTAAATAATTAAGTAAATAAATAAGTAAGTAAATAAATAAGTAAATAAATAAATAAATAAGTAAATAAGGAAATAATTAAATAAGTAAATAAATAAATAAATAAATAAATAAATGATTAAATAAATAATTAAATAAATAATTAATTAAGTAGTTAAATAATTAAATAATTAAGTAATTAAATGAATAAATAATTAAATAAATAAATAATTAAATGAGTAAATAATTAAATAAATAAATAAACAATTAAATAATTAAATAAATAAGTAATTAAATAATTATATAAATAAATAATTAAATACTTAAGTAATTAAATAAATAAATAAGTAAATAATTAATTAAATTAATAAATAATTAAATAAATAAACAATTCATAAGATTTATGCTCAATACTTTCTTGAAGATTGGCAGTTGATATAAATCTAGATTTTCCAGAAGTAATTAGTTCATACACATCTCTGATTTCATTTTCTCCATAATCAAGTTTTCTCAAGTTCAATATGGTTGTCTCATTTTTGCACATCTACATTGACAGTTTATTGCATATTTAGAAGTCGAGTATCAAAATTGATAGTGATAAATCGAGCTGCAGAAATTATCGCGATATATGACTGTGATTGGTTGGAATTCAAAATTTCATTACACTTCATTGGCCGAAAGTGGAATGACGTCATAATATCTTAAAGACTGTTATCAGGGAAATCGTTTGTATAAACAAAAGCTACGGGTGCCATTTTGTATTAATTGTAATAACCCTTAACGGTAATAGTTTCATTAAATCTGAAAAAAAAAAAAAAACTGTACAGTTGCAAAAGTGTGTATATTCAGCATATAAAATTTCAATGTTACACATTTGTTCAATGCTGAGAAAAAAAATATCTGATTTTCACCAATTTTTCAGTACCTACTTAAAAGTACTTAAAGATGTATGTTCTATCTTAAAAAGGAAAACGGGAGTACTCCGGAAAAACCCTGTGCAACGTCTCCTTTTTCCACCAGAAACTTTATCACGACAAGGTCGGGGATTGAACCCTGGCCGCTTGGAGGAAAGAAGCGGCCATCGCAATACTTTCTCTAGTAGGAAAGTAAAAGCGCTGAATTAGTTGCTATCGAGAGCTTGCGAAAATAAACGGTTTGCAAACAAATAAAATTGTTATTGAGAAGAACATGACCGGTAAGCCATAAAGAGTGTGTTATGAAATGGAGTCCGTTACGCTTGCAGTGGATTTCCCGTATGCTAGCCGGAGTGGGCTGATTTACGGTAGGGGAGAAGTGGGTACAGTGAGACAGGGAGAACAGTGAGACATTTTTATTAGATGATAAATTTTGATGTTGAGATGTTGGTAACAGTGGAGTTGTATGTTGCATGAGTAAAGTAACAGTATTTTCGCACTCGATTTGATTCTAGTTATAAAGGTGCGTGATAAAAAAAATAATTAGTAATTTTTCACTCTGGAAGTAAAATTTTGGCTTGTGTTTAATGAAGGTTATATTGTATATACAAATTAAATAGAAATATGAATGTTTTGTTACCTAATACTATGGTATTTGACGTTATGTTTTGCAAAGTTTCGTCTTTCTTGTTTTGATTTTGAAGTGATGGCGTCATTTTTAAACGAAATATATGTAAAGGGAACAGTGAGACATGCCATTGAAGGGTACACTGAGACGTCTCACTGTTCCCATGTACCAATGATTTGCAAAAATAAACTGTAATTATACTACATTTACCGGTAATTAACATTAAAAATGAACATACTAGTAACCAATTTAGGAACTATAGCTTAAAATAATGGATACATTACATTTTAATGGTTTCATAAAAAAATATTCACAAAATTAAAAAAAAATATTAAAAAATAATAAAGAATTAAATTAAATTCTTATAATTATAAACTTTGTTGTCGCCAAAAATTCATTTTACTTTTTTAGCAAAAGTTTGAAAAGTCATGGAAAATTCACTTTTCCAAATGTTCCAGATGTTTCAATGGTTTCGAAGTCAGACATCAAAATAATTCTAAATAAGCCTACAGAACATGCCAAGATAAAGAGACAGCAAGCTTTCTTTTCTTTTGAAATAAATGTAAATCATTTCAATTTCTGTTAATAGACACTGTGGTGTCTCACTGTACCCTCTGAATGGGAACAGTGAGACATTTTCATTTTTTTTTTGACAAACACGCATTGTATAATATGTCCTTTATCTATTAACATTTCTGTTTATGTATTATTGTACTCCATGTTTTAATGTCTATTTCTGTTGCACTTGATTTTAAAAATACTTGAAATTTCACTTGCATACATATGTCTTAATATTTTGTGTCTCACTGTACCCACTACTCCCCTACCTGCTGACGAGCGATGGTGGTAGCTAACTAGACCGCAGTCCGCACCTCCAGCACTACACGTGTCTCGTGCCTTCCGTCGAGATGCCTCTCGATTTACTAATAGCACTCGAATTATGCTGGTAGCAAGGCTGATAGCGGTAAACGTGCTCTACATCCGTTGTCGAAAGCTCTAATACATGTTAATAATTATCGAATTTAGTTCTGTCAAATATGTTTTTTCACTCGCACTTCAGGCTTCAGGCTAAAGCCTACTGGGAAAGAGAATATCGGGTGGGAAGCACTCTAAAGAAAAAATAGTGTCACGAAGTTGATAATCACTTCCTCATTATACAGAATGCGAGTAATATATCTGTGCAGATTTTAACACCTTTTTCCTTGGATAGAGTAGGCCTACTACAAAAAATTCCAACTTACTTACAAATGGCTTTTAAGGAACTCGGAGGTTCATTGCCGCCCTCACATAAGCCCGCCATCGGTCCCTATGCTGTGCGAGATAAATCCAGTCTCTATCATCATATCCCACCTCCCTCAAATCCATTTTAATATTATCCTCTCATCTACGTCTCGGCCTCCCCAAAGATCTTTTTCCCTCTGGCCTCCCAACTAACACTTTATATGCATTTCTGGATTCGCGCATATGTGCTACATGCCCTGCTCATCTCAAATATTTGGATTTAATGTTCCTAAATATATTATATATTTATATATCATTATAATGTACCGAAGTACATATGATATTTCCATGCAGATATTCTGCGTCATCATACGATGAAAGAGTAATGGAAAGGAGAAAAATTCTCTCCGCCGCCGGGATTTGAACCCGGGTTTTCAGCTCTACGTGCTGACGCTTTATCCACTAAGCCATCGTATGGTGACGCAGAATATCGGCATGGAAATATATGTACTTCGGTACATTATAACAATATATGATATGCGTAAATCACTTTGTGATTTAAGACGGCGCTTATTCCGTCGGATCCCGGCCAAATAGTCACTCATTACGAGTGCACCTCAGCACATGTGTGGACTTCGGTCCTAGGTTCATAGATATCTATGACGTAGTGCAGAGAGCTGCCACTAGAGGGAACCCAAGAGTTGGAACTTAAAAATTGAGACGATTCTTCCGACGCCGGGGTGGAATCCGGTGTGGCTTAGTGGATAAAGCGTCAGCACGTAGAGCTGAAAACCCGGGTTCAAATCCCGGCGCCGGAGAGAATTTTTCTCCGTTCCATTACTCTTTCATCGTTCCTAAATACGTCAGGTGAAGAATACAATGCGTGCAGTTCTGTTTTGTGTAACTTTCTCCATTCTCCTGTAACTTCATCCCTCTTAGCCCCAAATATTTTCCTAAAAACGTTATTCTCAAACACCCTTAATCTCTGTTCCTCTCTCAACACAATATTTTATACAACATACACCTGTGAGAAAAAGTTTCAAAACAGCAAGGAAACATTTTCTTAGATACGGTTACTTAGCAACCATGTAATATATTACACCATATCCAGTACTCATGTCTCTACTACGTCATTTTTGTAAATTCATAATTTTTTTTTTTACAAATTTTAATGCTAGAATAGAATCAATCGTATGTAAAACGTGTATGACCTTCATTATAAACACCCGTGAAAATAATTGCCATTATTATACACTTACTTACAAATGACTTTTAAGGAAATCGCAGGTTCATTGCCGACCTCACATAAGCCCGTCTTCGGTCTCTATCCTGTGCAAGATTAATCCAGTCTCTATCATCATATCTCACCTCCCTCAAATCCATTTTTATATTATCCTCCCAGCTACGTCTCGGCCTCCAAAGATCTTTTCCCTCCGGTCCCCTATATGCATTTCTAGATTCGCCCATACGTGCTACATGCCCTGCCCATCTCAATCGTCTGGATTTAATGTTCCTAATTATGTCAGGTGAAGAATACAATGCGCGCAGTTCTGCGTTGTGTAACTTTCTCCATTCTCCTGTAAATTCATTCCTCTTAGCCCCAAATATTTTCCTAAGCACCTTATTCTCAAACACCCTTAACCTATGTTCCTCTCTCAAAGTGAGAGTCAAAGTTTCACAACCATACAAAACAACCGGTAATATAACTGTTTTATAAATTCTAACTTTCAGATTTTTTGACAGCAGACTAGTTGACAAAAGCTTCTCAACCGAATAATAACAGGCATTTCCCATATTTATTCTGCGTTTAATTTCCTCCCGAGTGTCATTTATATTTGTTACTGTTGTCCCAAGATATCTGAATTTCTCCACCTCTTCGGAGGATAAATCTCCAATTTTTATATTTCCATTTCCTACAATATTCTGGTCACGACACATAATCATATACTTTGTGTTTTCGGGATTTACTTCCAAACCTATCGCTTTACTTGCTTCCAGTAAAATTCCCGTGTTTTCCCTAATCATTTGTGGATTTTCTCCTAACATATTCACGTCATTCGCATAGACAAAATTATAGTAATAATAATAATAATAATAATAATAATAATAATAATAATAATAATAATACTTATTTACTGGCTTTTAAGGAACCCGAAGGTTCATTGCCGACCTCACATAAGCCCGTCTTCGGTCTCTATCCTGTGCAAGATTAATTCAGTCTCTATCATCATATCTCACCTCCCTCAAATCCATTTTTATATTATCCTCCCATCTACGTCTCGGCCTCCCCAAAGGTCTTTTTCCCTCTGGCCTCCCAAGTAACGCTCTATATGCATTTCTGGATTCGCCCATACTTGCTACATGCCCTGCCCATCTCAAACGTCTGGAATTAATGTTCCTAATTAGGGCTATGTCAGGTGAAGAATACCATGCGTGCAGTTCTGCGTTTTGTAACTTTCTCCATTCTCCTGTAGGCCTAACTTCATCCCTCTTAGCCCCAAATATTTTTCTAAGCATCTTATTCTCAAACACCCTTAACCTATGTTCCTCTCTCAAAGTGAGAGTCCAAGTTTCACAACCATACAGAACAACCGGTAATATAACTGTTTTATAAATTCTAACTTTCAGATTTTTTGACAGCAGACTGGATGACAAAAGCTTCTCAACCGAATAATAACAGGCATTTCTCATATTAATTCTGCGTTTAATTTCCTCCCGAGTATCATTTATATTTGAGCCGTTCAGAGCACGTAGTGTAAGTAAAAAATGGACAATGAAGGTTAAAGTAAACATTCTGTAAAATACAGCGCAAAGTAGCAATTAATATTCAATTTATTTAAACTATTAGTAGTCAGTGGATAGCACGAAGAGCATATTAATTGTTACTTTGCGCTGTATTTTTACAGAATTTTTACTTTAAACCTCATTACCCAATTTTGACTTACACCACTTCTGCTCTGACCGGCTCATTTGTTACTGTTGCTCCAAGATATCTGAATTTCTTCACCTCTTCGGAGGATAAATCTCCAATTTTTATATTCCCATTTCGTACAATATTCTGGTCACGAGACATAATCATTACCGGTACTTTGTCTTTTCGGGATTTACTTCCAAACCGATCGCTTTACTTGCTTCCAGTAAAATTCCCGTGTTTTCCCTAATTGTTAGTGAATTTTCTCTTAACATATTCACGTCATCCGCATAGACAATAATAATAATAATAATAATAATAATAATAATAAATTATAAACCTTACGAAAACCGAGATTAGGCCTACTAAATGACTACAGAAATTGACTCCAAACTGGAAATAGGACTTGTATAATCCTTGTATTACGATAACAAGATAATTCTCCCAGGAAGGTAACAGCGAGATGTGTTTCTGTTTGGATGGATATGCTGTTACAATTTAGACTTGTACGTTGTGCAACTCTTACATAGGAACTCCATTACCTGAGTGTCAGCATTGTGACATCTGCGAGCCACGTTTGTGATCACGTGGCGATTTCCATCTCCGAGCCTAACATCGTTTCCTTAGCGACCGCCAGAGAAAGCAAATACCGAGTCAGCTTTTTTATCAGAAAGTGTCATTAGCGATTATAGGGGAGGAGGCGAACCGGTGGAAGTGAAAGAGATGTGGGTCACCGGAATTATCGATGATGTATTGCCCAACGAGCAATGTCACCAGTTCTACGAGGGAGGTACAGTCTGAGACAAAACAGATAGTCTTGTGCAAGATTCGGTAAAACAAAAATAATAATAATAATTACTGTCATAAAGGGGAAACGTAGTTTGTTATTATGCTTTTACACCTTTTGTAACGATTCAGTTCCTTTGAGATGTTCATAGTTTATTTTCTAGCACTATTACAAAAAATTGGAAATTTATCTTTCGAAGAGGTGGAGAAGTTCAGATATCTTGGAGCAACAGTAACAAATATAAATGATACTCGGGAGGAAATTAAACACAGAATAAATATGGGAAATGCGTGTTATTATTCGGTTGAGAGGCTTTTATCATCCAGTCTGCTGTCGAAAAATCTGAAAGTTACAATTTATAAAACAGTTATATTACCGCTTGTTCTTTATGGTCGTGAAATTTGGACTCTCACTTTGAGAAAGGAACATAGGTTAAGGGTGTTTGAGAATAAGGTGCTTAGGAAAATATTTGGGGCTATGAGAGATGAAGTTACAGGAGAATGGAGAAAGTTATACAACACAGAACTGCACGCATTGTATTCTTCACCTGACATAATTAGGAACATTAAATCCATACGTTTGAGATGGGGAGGGCATGTAGCACGTATGGGCGAATCCAGAAATGCATATAGAGTGTTAGTTGGGAGACCGGAGGGAAGAAGACCTTTGAGGAGGCCGAGACGTAGATGGGAAGATAATATTAAAATGGATTTGAGGGAGGTGGATGATGTTAGAGACTGGATTAAACTTGCTCAGGATAGGGACCAATGGCGGGCTTATGTGAGGGCGGCAATGAACCTCCGGGTTCCTTAAAAGCCAATAAGTAAGAGTTATGAAATATTAATTGAAGTGTCTGAAGATCCGACGTCTAGCCAACCACACGTTACGGCAATCTAATTGCATTTACATTCACTGTCAACGTCGCCTTCTGAAAACAGAGCCAGACGAATACAAGCTCCAATTAAACTATGGAAACTAAATAAACTTCATTAGCTTGATGGTAAAATATCCTAAATTAATTTGTAGTTCAATACAGAATGCATCTAATTTCGCGTAATGCGACCTTGATATGACAGATGTGTAATCACTCTATGCCAGCCTGGGGGATAATAATGGAAAGCCGTCATACTCCTCATGACTTCCCTTCCCGACATGCGGGTTCATGGACCCCGTTCATCAGTCTGCATTCGCTTTCGTTTGTCCGCCTGCACACATGCACCGGCCCAACCAGTTGCAATCCACCAATTGATTTATGACGTCTTAAATTGTTGAAAGAGTTCCAGTAGCTTCATCATCGCCCTCGTTCAAACTATCTACTATCCTTTACAAGAACGAGACATGAAGAATTTTGGATATTCAACCATGTGTTGAGAATAAATACGTCTGACATTTCGAAATTATACCCAAGTCGTTGTAACTATGCACTTGATAGATGTTATTTGCGTTGGTACAAACTCTTCTCATGAAAAAATTGAACACTCCGCAGTAGCCTTCTGAACCAATCAGGTCGTAGCAGTTTCTATCGGCTGATTCTGTTGCTTCGGAAAGCGATTTTGTGTTACACCGTGTTACTACCACGTGCCGCCTGAAGTCAAGGGCTGCCGAACGTTGAAATCTTTCAAATCCAAGTTAGAAAATTATCTTATGACGAGTTGCCAAACTAACTTACTATTATGACAAGTGTTGTATTGCATGTTTCTACGTAGTCACATTTTTTTAAATGTTTTAGTGATATTTAACTTATTTTATATTTTTGTTTCCATATTTTCCGATCGATAATGGTATATCTATAATGTGATAAGTTGAGCTATATATAATCATAATTTTCCTTACTGTGTATACCTAAAAATATTGTATTCATTGTATGCTTTGTACTGCACTATTTTATTATTGTTATTATTATTATTACTATTATTACTACTACTACTATTCTTATTTTTTTATCTTACTTACTTACTTACAAATGGCTTTTAAGAAACCCGAAGGTTCATTGCCGCCCTCACATAAGCCCGCCAGCGGTCCCTATCCTGTGCAAGATTAATCCTGTCTCTATCATCATACCCCACCTCCCTCAAATCCATTTTAATATTATCCTCCCATCTACGTCTCGGCCTCCCTAAAGGTCTTTTTCCCTCCGGTCTCCCAACTAACACTCTATATGCATTTCTGGATTCGCCCATACGTGCTACACGCCCTGCCCATCTCAAACGTCTGGATTTAATGTTCCTAATTATGTCAGGTGAAGAATACAATGCTTGCAGTTCTGTGTTGTGTTATTTTTTATCATTATTATTATTATTATTATTATTATTATTATTATTATTATTATTATTATTATTATTATTATTATCATCAATCATTGTCTTATTTTTTATACTTTGTACGTCTCATTTATTTTGACCTGCTGTTCACATTTTATTATGCTTTTTCCTTTCTTTCTGTATGTTATATATTATGTCTGATTTCTACTTACTTGTTGTTTACATTTTATTATTATTATCCTATTCAGTTTTGTGTGTAAAATTGTAGTGTACTTTGTAAATTTGTAATGTTTTTTGTAACGCAGTTTTACTTCTGGTTGAGTGTTAGAGAAGGCCGTATGGTCTTAACTCTGCCAGGTTAAATAAATTATTATTATTATTATTATTATTATTATTATTTTTTGTGTGCTTTTCATTGAACGCATAGTTCCGGAATAGAAACATATCCCTCTAGCGCAGATTTCAATAACTACTAGAAATTTAATTACACTTGTTTGCCAACAGGGGGCAGAGGATCTCTCTAGCGGAGATTTCAATAACTACTAGAAATTTATTTACACTTGTTTATGGACAAGGAGAAGAGGGAAGCTCATCGCCCCAAATGCCACCTAGTATATAATTGTGGTATTAGTAAGTCGCGAGAGAGGAGACATTTAGTCCAAAGGCTCTAATTTAGGTTTCGAGTTCTTTAACGTGCCGGAAAGCTCGAACACGGAACAGACGGATAAAAGTCCCTCCCGGAGGACTTGTTATGCAGCTTTTTGTGTCCTGAAAAATCTATCGATCCCAGCCGGGCTTGAACTCGCAACCCTTGGATCTAGAGGAGAGTGTTTTACCCCTAGACTACTGGGGAGTGACAATTTGAGTGTTAGTATTGTAAATAATTTGTAGTGCTACTATGAAATTTCTCGGAATAGATGTCTTATTATTATTATCTTTAATTTCTCTAAATAGATTTACAAAACCTCTAATGGCAATTACATTAATATTCTCATTATAGAAATATAAATATATATATATATATATATATATATATATATATATATATATATATATTCTCCCTGTAACATAGTCCTAGTAAGCTTATATTAAATTAATTTTCATCATTTTACTAGCTATCTCAAATATTAAATTAATTATAATTCATTGAATTAAATTAGCTCATAAATTAAGTTACTACTTTACCTTATAGATTTATCTAAATTTAAATAAATGTGTAGTGAAGATTATTGCTGGAGAACCTTTTAAGTGTAGTGAAAATATTTGTAATTTAAATTTATGTATTGTATTGATTAAGGCTGGTTGAGTGGAAGAGAAGGCCTTATGGCCTTAACTCTGCCAGCGAAAATAAAACATTATTATTATTATTATTATTATTATTATTATTACTATTATTATTATTATTATTATTATTATTATTATTAATGATAACTCCAGGAATGAGAATCCTTTGCCTATATAGTCAGGCGTTGAAATTGTTACGAAAGATTCGTCACTGTGGCAAAATCGCATATCTTAGGTCTCTCTACCAACATCACTCAAAGCTCTCAAGTGTATACTTACAGCGGCTTGGCTATACATACTGAACTCCATTATTAGGGTTATGTCACCCAAAATCTAAAAAAATAATCCAGTTTCTTGGGTCTGTTATGACTGACTGTACCAAACAACTGGAAAAGAAGCTTTAGAACATAGGAAGGAAAATATTCTTATCATTTTAATAAAAACTAGCTTTTTTTTTTTTTTTGGTTTTATTTATAGTGTCTTTATCTGCAAGGTTATTGCGCGATTTTCCGCCATCTTTCGGCAAGTCTGATAACTATTATGTCATGTAGTGGTTATGTCTGCAGATATGTCCACTATGTACTGTACAATCGGTAGGAATTGAAATCTCGCGAAACATTCTCTGTATATTTCTAGTGGAAATGGGAAGCAATCCGGTATGTAGGCTATATTTTAAATGACTAGATTCATAGTTATTTTATGACGGAGGAAGCCACTAAAAAACCTAGATCGGATTTGAAAGCAGGACCTCCCGAGTGCGAGTCTAGATTTTTACCACTGAGCCACCTCGCTCAGCCTCTTTTGTGTTTATTTATAAGCATAGCATTATTTCTGAGGAATGCTAGCAAGTTACTGAATAATCAGCTGGGTTCCGACAGGAGGTGTCTTGTGAAATGAGTGATGCAAGCTACAATGCTTACCTTCTCAGGAAGTTGTATCAATTCCCGGCTGTTCAACATTAAGATCTTTGTTTACGGACACACAGATGCGTTTTGTCAGCGTCATTCAGTTTAATGGTAGCTAATATTGTGGTGAAATTACAGTATTAGTCTTCCTATTAACTGTCACTGCCCAGAGACGTCTGGTATTTAAGCAGAATGTACGACTGCCAGCCACAGATTTTATCGAGGCAATAAAACTCAATTCAAAATGACATAATAGGGAAGCTGCAGCCTCCTCCTAAACTTTGCATCGTGTCTGCCACAATTAAACGTGTTATAACAGTAAAAGTGAAGTCAATTCCTCTATATTCAATAACGTTCATATCTCTGTTTGCCGAACTGTTTATGGAAACATTTTCTTAACTTTCGTTGTATTGTTTCCATAACCCTCCTAAATTTATTGAGTAGGATACAGATCATGTGATTTTCCATATGTGACATAATAGCTTAAATATGTAAAATCAGCTACTTGTTGTATAATTTTATTATCGTATTATTTTCTCCCAAATTTGATTTAGTCTTATAATCGCCATTATTTTTAGTTTTTCTCCGCCGATATTTTCATATTGAATTCTTTGGAAACGTTTAATTTATTGAAGAGCTTATGATAGACTAAGCTATATTTATTTTTACAAAAGATATACGGATGAAATTTATAAATGAAGAGTTCCTACAAATAAGTAAAGAAATAGCTATAAATAACTGATGAATAATAATAACACAAAATTGCAAAAGCAATTAGGTTTATATATTTTTTTGATTAAAAAAATTAGAATGGAAAGCATAAATGAAATGGAATTGATGAAAAAAAGAAAATAAATAAATAAATATCTAAATAAATAAAGAAATAGGAAGGTGAACAAATACGGATTGTAACTACATACTAGAATGAGTTGAGTCTTGCACAAAACTAAAAGCAAGTGCAAGATAAAACAAACAAAAAAATTTGTTTATTAAATATGTAAATTGTAGAAATTGTATTTAAATAATACTATAGCTTTGTGTAAAAAATTATTACAGTGTGTAATGTAAGAGTTCAATTGATCACATATATGTACTTTGTCTGTGAACTATAATATAATAAATATCATATCATATCATATCATATCATATCATATCATATCATATCATATCATATCATATCATATCATATATCATATCATATCATATCTCATATCATATGTCATATCATATATCATATCATATATCATATCATATCATACCATATCATATATCATATCATATTATATCATATATCATATCATATATCATATCTCATATCATATCATATCTCATATCATATCATATCATATCTCATATCATATATCATATCATACCATATCATATATCATATCATATCATATCTCATATCATATCATATCATATCTCATATCATATATCATATCATACCATATCATATATCATATCATATCATATCATATCATATCATATCATATCATATATCATATCATATCATATATCATATCATATCATATATCATATCATATCATATCATATCATATCATATATCATATCATATCATATCTCATATCATATGTCATATCATATATCATATCATATATCATATCATACCATATCATATCATATTATATCATATATCATATCATATATCATATCTCATATCATATCATATCTCATATCATATCATATCATATCTCATATCATATATCATATCATACCATATCATATATCATATCATATCTCATATCATATCATATCATATCATATCATATATCATATCATACCATATCATATATCATATCATATCTCATATCATACCATATCATATATCATATCATATCTCATATCATATCATATCATATCATATCATATCATATCATATCATATCATATCATATCATATCATATCATATCATATCATATCATATCATATCATATATCATATCATATCATATCATATCATATCATATCATATCATATCATATCATATCATATCATATCATATCTCATATCATATGTCATATCATATATCATATCATATATCATATCATATATCATATCATATCATACCATATCATATATCATATCATATTATATCATATCATATATCATATCTCATATCATATCATATCTCATATCATATCATATCATATCATATCATATCATATCATATCATATCATATCATATCATATCATATCATATCATATCATATCATATCTCATATCATATATCATACCATACCATATCATATATCATATCATATCATATCTCATATCATATCATATCATATCTCATATCATATCATATCATATCATATCATATCATATCATATCATATCATATCATATCATATATCATATCATACCATATCATATATCATATCATATCTCATATCATATCATATCATATCATATCATATCATATCATATCATATCATATCATATCATATCTCATATCATATATCATATCATACCATATCATATATCATATCATATATCATATCATATCATATCTATCATATCATATCATATCATATAATATCATATATATTTATTTTAATGTGAAACGTTTGTGCTCGAGAGTCAAATGGATAAAATGTTACGGAAGGTTCAACATTTGAAATGACTTGCTTTGCAATGACAGTGAGTTACGTCTCACTAATCTGACGTCACTTGCTGATTCACGCTGTAACAGGACGTTAAGGATTTAACTGCGGGAGTATGCTATGTTAATTTAACAGTGGGTTTAACATGATGATAGCAGTAACAACAGTTGATAAAACATCACTTTCGTTACGTTTACTGTTAAACTGCCTTAACGACATGTTAAATATTTAACAAGGGTTGGTGAAACCGGGCCTTAAATTACATTAAATTTATTGCATTCTCAATCATATTCACAATTCTTATAAAAAAAAATGCAATTCTTAAAAACCCAAATATTACAATAACACCCCAACAAGAGTATGAATGTTCCACGGAATTGCAGGGCTTCTATCAATGCGCTGTCACTTTTTTTATGGGAAAGGGAAATCGGCCCGTACCACCACTTAATAAAATCACTGAATATCTATACATTGTAGGATTTAATGTTGTATTAATGCACTCGGAACATCAAGATACCTCTAAAACCTGCGTGATATGAAACTACAAACATAAATCATATTTCGAACAAAAGAAGAACTTGCTAGCAACCTGAGCGTGGAGTTCCATGACGTCATTTCGTTGAAAATCCCAATATTGGTTCATAAAACAAGTGCACGTTATAGTAGCAACCACAGTGTTACGGTCATGGATAGAATTCACGGCGGACTGTATTGGAACCTGTAATTATGTCGAATATCTTTGTTGTGGAACAATCGATATATGAAAAACTGCGACTAGAATAACAATGGTAGCAGCAGGTACATAAAAGCCTCCATGTTCTTGCGGTAACCCACAATATTGTGGAGCGTTGCGTGTTTCGCGGCCGCCATTGCAATTCTGATACCATCTTGCCGCTCTGCCTCGGTAGCTGATTATACACCCTTGCTAATGGAATCAATACGCTGCAATCTGTCTCCGTTCATATTTAATCCATATCAAATATAATTGAAGGATTGTTATTAAAAAGTAGATTTAACTTGACATCTGGTTAGCTGTATAATACGAGGCGCATCCAGAAAGTAAGTTTTCCGATTTTTCCCCTTGAAAGTAAACGTAATTAGCCGTGTCAATTGCGCATGCGTAACAGATCTATGACGTATCAATCATATGCCAACCAGACAGGTCCCGCCTGGTGCCAGTAGCGTGGCAGCAGTGGTCCGAAATGGAAGCTCTTATTCCTTCTCCCGCCGCCTGCGAGGTTCGGTCGGTGATGAAGTTCTTTAATGCACAAAGCATTGCGCCAATTGAAATTCATCGGCAGCTCTGTCAGGTCTATGGGCCGAACATCATGAGTAAGCAGATGGTGCGTCGCTGGTGTAGGCAGTTTTCCGAAGGTCGTCAAAGTGTCCATGATGAAGAGCGCAGTGGGCGACCGTCCCTCATCAATGATGATCGTGTTGAGCTGGTGCGGCAGTGCATCATGGAGAACCGTCGCTTCACGATTACGGAGCTGAGCAGCCATTTTCCGCAGATATCGCGATCCTTGTTGCATGAGATTGTCACTAAGCACCTGTTGTTCAAAAAAGTGTGTGCCAGGTGGGTGCCGAAAAACCTGACACCCGAACACAAAATGCAACGTTTAGGAGCAGCACTGACATTTCTGCAACGGTATCACGATGACGGCGACGAGTTCCTCGACAGGATCGTCACGGGCGATGAGACTTGGATTTTGCACTTCACCCCGGAAACCAAGCAGCAGTCAATGCATTGGCGGCATAGTGGATCTCCGGTCAGGACGAAATTCAAACAGACGCTGTCGGTACAGAAAGTGATGTGCACGGCGTTCTGGGACAGGAAGGGCATTCTGCTCATTGACTTCCTTCCAAGAGGTGAAACAGTGAACGCTGACCGTTACTGTGAAACACTGCGAAAATTGCGACGTGCCATTCAAGAGAAGAGGCGTGGAATGCTTACTGCAGGTGTTGTGCTCCTCCATGACAATGCTCGTCCACATACGGCTCGGCGCACAGCAGCTGTTTTGACGGAATTTGGCTGGGAGTTGTTTGATCACCCACCCTACAGTCCTGATCTTGCTCCCAGCGATTTTCAAGTTTTCTTGCACCTCAAGAAATTCCTGTCCTCCGGTGAGCGTTTTGGCAACGACGGAGAGCTGAAGACGTCTGTCACACGATGGTTCCATTCACAGGCGGCAGAGTTCTACGACGAAGGGATACAAAAGTTGATCCCACGATATGACAAGTGTCTCAATTCTGATGGTGGCTATGTTGAAAAATAGCTGAAATATTGCTGTACCTGTTGCCAATAAATGTTTTCCTGAAAGTGTGTGTTCTTTTTTTTTTTAAATAAGGAAACTTACTTTCTGGATGCGCCTCGTATCTTCTGCTTTAGTTAACAGTGGTGACGTGTTCGGCTACAACAGTGATGTCACAGCAAGCGCATTTTTCTAACCTTGACGTCATGCGCGGGCATCAAGCGCTAGGTATGGAAGGAGAAATAAGCAGCCTGTTGGATTAAGAAAACAGTGGTGCACAAACTTCAAACGGAACGTGAAATTTTATGTCGTTATATTTATATGGCTTCTTTCTGTTTAATATTATCTATATTGTTTGTAAAACAAAAGTACTAACACCAATTTCTTAATATTGCAGTTGCGTTTTAAATGTTAATAACATAATAAAAAGTTAAGAAGGAATATTCACACAAATTCCATAGCAGTACAACTATACTGTACTCTACTAGTGGATGAAACACATCATTCATAAAGAAAGTGATATCCCCTTCCCAAAAAAGAGTTTGAGTATGACATGATAAGTTGGAATTGATATAGCCTTATAAAAGTAATCAATAAACTAATCAAAACACTATTATAGTACAAAGCAAAGTTACCTAGGTACTGTATCTGTTTTAAGTGGAACTAATATTACATAACAAAACTTTTATCGCATTATGCTTTTAAGGTGATATTGATGAGCAACTTCCTATCATCAGAATATTAAATTATTTTCTCTAAACCTGTTGAAGCTATAGAGCTAACATTTTTACAATACATGGGCACAGATCTTTTGCATATGATGTAACAGTAGTTGCTTTGTTAATTCATTTCCTTACAAACAATTTCCACGCGAATATTTTCAAAATGTGTAATACATTATCTTCAGTAATACGTATTTACGGTATATTAGATTTACGAAAACATTGTTTCAATAATGCTACTAAATAAATTGGAGTATAACTGAAAATTTCATTTTTCTATAAGAAAGTTGAGAATTAAAAAAAAAACAAACTTGTGAAAAATGAGCATTAAAATTGAAACTTACATTCTTATAATGCACTTATACTTCTCAGACAAATCTAAAAATTACCATGGATACAGTTTTAATAAGTTCTCTTCCCTTTATCCATTGAATCAGTGCTGGCCATCCCTGAATATAGCTCGACCAAGCGGCATATACCACCTCTTTCGTCTGTCTCTTTCCTTTCCGCTGTAAAGCGCTAAGGCTCTCCTGAGCTCTAAAGCGCGCGCTTGTGCCTATGGGCATCAATTGACATGACTGGGCTACAAGATAGCAAAGAAGTTTAGAGTGATTTACCTCCCTGTATCTCAATACTAGTTCAAGACTGACTCGACTCGCGATTTTGATTCGAATGATATTTGTAATTAAAGATGGAGTGTGACAGCGTTTTGTCGTCACAGCTCCGAACTGAGACAGCTCCGGAAAAATCGCTGTGATAGATAATAGCGATTTTGTCACATTCTGGTTTTGTGTTCGGATGGTTCTTGGAGATTGAGAATGTTGTAACTCTCTGGCACTCACAGAGTCATTCATTAAAGATAATGACAGGCAATACATACCATATTCCAAGGGTAAAGTCATCATCAGTCGTAATGTAGACGTTTCTTGTTGCTGCAAATCTCAGCTTGTCTGAATTCTTCAAATCTTAAATTCGTTATCATTTTACAAAATTAAGGAATATAGCCGTCTTTTGCAAAGGGAACATATTATACAGGGTGTTTCCAAGATAGTGTTACAAACTTTCAGGGATGATGGCGAAGGGCACATGTATCAATTTGAGATAAGGAACCCTGGTCCGGAAATGACCGAGTCGAAAGTTACAAGCAAAAATAGTTGTGTGGAAATGAAATAATTTTATTCCTCTGTACACCTTATTTATGTGTATTTATCTGTACATCTTATACATACTGTATTCATCTGACGTTGTTTACGTTGTCTACTTACAGTATTCCATTCAGTGCGCTGTCTGAGGGGTGGGGACAGGAAACTACACTAAAGCAATGCAGATAGCGTAATGTGTAACGGACATGGTCGGTCCTGATATGCACGTCTGTAGACAGCAGTGTATGTGTACAAGTTGCAGGGTCCAGTCGATGAGTCCTAGTGAAACGGAGGAGTAGACGAGAGCGGAATATGCAGACCTGATTTTCGAATACGGATGAGCCAATGGGAACAGTAGACAAGCTCAAAGATTGTATCGGGCCGAGTACCCACGTATGAGACATCCGGCCCATACCATCTTTCCACGACTGTTCCAAAGGTTAAGGGAAGGAGGACACGTGGTGCCAAATTACAATTCCATTTCCACACAATTATTTTTGTTTATAACTTTTGACTCAGTCATTTCCGGACCAGGGTTCCTTATCTCAAATTGATGCATGTGCCCTTCGCCATCATCCCTGAAAGTTTGTAACACCACCTCGGAAACATTCTGTATAAAATTAGCAATATACAGGGTATCCACATGAAACGTTGAAGCACGATATCTGGATGCGTATTTCTGCATGTTAATCAGAAACTGTCTAAGTTTTACGGAAATTTTGTTACATTGCTGAACGTTTTTTAGTTGCAGGTGTGAATTTTGGTGAAATCTGAAACCTGACAGTGAAGGAGATGTCAATATTTCAGGAGATGGCACAATGTGTATCCTCGTTTATCGAGACACGATCAGTAGGGGACACTGTTGTACCTTCAGCATAATGTTCCTTTGAACATTTTTTGTTTTTTATTTTTTGCTACTACCTAGAGGACTCAAACTGAAGTAGGTTGTAGAGAAAGCCGCTAAGTAGATCTGGTCGTAGTTTTGGTTTGATTTATTGCAAAATGTGAGTTCTGTGAACGAAAGAATCTTTTTTAGTACCAAAAGTAAACATTTCGTTCATTGGTATATGTTATCTAACATAAAACCAGATTGTATTTATTACCGTCCATTAAGTACAATGTGTTCCGTATTATGTGGTGAATCTCTAGTTTTGGGAGCCATATTTGTTTAAACGTGCACCCTCTTGTACCTTTGAACACAGAACATCTTGTACCACGGAACATGTTCCAAGGTACATAATACTATTGGTTTTTGTTTTTATTTTATTTTAAGATCATGCCACGAACTAAATCTGGAATTAAGAGGTCCCCAATTGATCCGGATGCCTTGAAGAAAGCTGTTGAAGCAGTTATTGCTCCTCCAGGAAATAAAATCTCAATCAGAGCAGCCTTCTCTGGTTTATGATTGCAAATACATTTTAAATATGATTGTCAGTTCTTACAACTATATTCCCACCCATATTACATGTGTTCCAACTTACAAGAGGGTATGTTTTAAGGTACATGAACCCGTTGTACCTTTGAACATATTACATTTTATTTTTTCCATCCTTAATAGATGTGTAGAACTGTAAAATATATACACGAAGTTGTAAAGGAATCTTCAATAATTATTTAAAGTATTTTTTAATTTAAAAAATATCATTTCCCAAAATTAAAAAAAAAAATGTGAAAAGTGTTTAAAGGTACAACAGTCTCCCCTAAGCCCTAATAAGTCCAACGCAGTGTTGCCAGGAATTGAATTTGCCGCGTTGGACTTTCTACAAAAGCGCTCGGCAGAACCCAGAATTTTAATTATTTAAAAATAATGTTCCTTTATTTCTGACGTAGCAGTAATTTACAAGCACTGGAAAGTACTTACTAAGCTTTATATCGATTACATGTCAGCTTGAGAGTCTTGTGCTAAGACGCTGTCCAGGCGGATGGATGTGAAACGCTGAACTTGCACGCAATACGTGAGCCTCGCTACCAGGAAAAGAAGATAAAACTCTGCAATCAGTTGAGGTGGCGAAAGAGTGTTCTCAACCGAGTCGGAGCTCAAGTTGCCCTGGAAACTTAAAACAAGAGAAGGTGCACAGACTGAACTACAAGGTATTTCATTCCAGCACTACAACTCGTGTGTTTGTATGTCTTGAGTTTGCTGGCACATTGTGGGCCGAGGAATTAATTCTGAATCGGACTTACAAGCCAAAAATCTGGATTAAAATTCTGGCGAGTCAAGTGAAATTTGCCGTGTACAGAGAAAGACGTTTGTGGAAAGTTATCACAGAATTCTCCCTTTTCCCCTGCCAGCATTTCGTCGCTTTTTCATGATCCTTTTACTTTCATGCAATTTTTATCCTACATAAAACATTCTTGCCTTTAAGTTACATTGTACTATAGAATAAAATAGCATGTATGTATTTATTTACACTGCAAGTGGGCAAGCACCCGGTGGCAGTGGTATATACAATAAAATTACAATACACAATACAATTATACAATACAAATACAATTATATACACAATACAATAAGAATACACAATACAATTTAACACAATAATTACAATTAATAATAATAATACATAAAATAACCTAATTAACAAGTGAACCTAATTTTACATTACAACATACATATGTATAGGCCCTACATAAGTTTCACATTGGTATTGATAATAATCTTTCACTTTACTCTCATCTCACTCACTGTAGTGGCACTATGACGCATTTCACTATGACATATTCCATTGATACTAAATAACACATTTCACTGACACTATAAATTATCACTGATCGGAACTATTCACTGCACTGTAAAACCATAATTTCACTGACTCACCACGCTTCACTGATACAACAGTTCAAATAAGACAAATACTTACACCCTTATGCATACTTATAAAAGAACTACATTTAAGCTAAACATTTCTAGTCTAAGACCCTCTTACACGCTATTTTTAAATAATTTACAATTAAAACCAAAACCAACTCGTCAGGCTAAATAAATACATGTCACCTTAAAAAAAATAAATGTTAAATGTTGATGATGATGATGATGATGATGATTATTATTATTATTATTATTATTATTATTATTATTATTATTGCCTGCAATTGTGTTTTGTTGCAGTGTTTTTCAAACGACCTCGTTTGTAACATCAATCAGCCAGTTGGAGTTCGTCTATTTTTTGTAGTCTATACAGATTAGGAATGCCCTACTTCAGACACGCAAATACAAACCATCAGCAAGGCCATGTTATCATATACACAGGGCGTCTCAGAAGGGATGTAAAATACTTCAGGATAATGTGGTTTGAATTCAGTTTACGGTTTTGTTACAGACAGTAGGGGTTTGTGAGTTGACACTGTAGTTAATAGTATTAGGTTGGTCTATAAGTTCGTAGCGATTTCTCATAAGCTGAATAAGTATGTACCAAAATATGTAAAATCATGAAAATATTTAATATCAATATCTGGTAGGTATAGGCTAGGTAAGACTCTCTAGTTGTGATTTCATAGAGCACCCGACTTTTTTACCGCACACTTGACACATTGCTATTTTTCCATCTGTAGGGAAAGCTTCGTCCATCGCAATCCATGATTTTATTTTTGTCGTTAGAGTTGAAGATACAGGGGCCATTTTAATTAGTTAAAAGCAGTAGATAAACTCATTTGCACTTTATACTGTAAGTACTAAAACTAGAGAACTGAGTGAAATGAATGACACAACAGTACTGCAAGCACTGTTTCGCTTTACTGGATTAGGAGAAAATAAGAGGAGATGTGGGACACATGCATTTTAGCTGCACCCTGTAAGAAACAAAGTACCTACTAAAACCTCAAACTATGGGCATTTACAAACTGTTGTTTGAAAAGTGACATTCCTGTCTCATTCAGAAGGGAAGGATTATTCTAACCGAGAATCATACTTTCTAATTCCTCAGAAAATCCAATTTCCGTTTAGGTATACTAAATTTAAAGTAAAGAGGTCAAGCAATAACCTGAAAAGCTATTTATTTTAATCTTTCAACATTTTTCCAGTTTGTTCCTTTACTCCAGCTTCTTTTCAAGTCGGCTACTTTATTGCGGCTCATATCAGACTTGATACGGGTTTTCCCTGGAAGAATTAGGAAGAGGGTGGGTAAGGTTGCAAATTGTATGGGGACGGCTTGTTAAGACGTGTACAGAACAATTACAGTTCGAGACAAATCATGTCGTTCTCGTCCCACTCCACCGCATAAAGGCAACGCTAGTTTCTGAGTGATTTTTACAATACAAAGTAGTTGTATGAGAAAAGTTGCCTTTTGTCCACTCATATTTACAGTGGGCGAGCAAATGCCGGGTAACTTTCGGTGCTGGACCCCGGACTCATTTCACCGGCATTATCACATTCATATCATTCAGACGCTAAATAACCTAGATGTTGATACAGCGTCGTAAAATAACCCAATAAAATTTACAGTGGGCGGTATGGGGTGAGTGCCTCTATTACTTCCTGGAAATAAGGACGTTATGTTTCATCCCGAAATATATCCTTTCTTGGATAGATAAAAAGGCTTTTTAAATCTGTGTATTTCAAATTGTAAACTTCCCCAGTAGAAGGTTTTTTTTTTTTTTTTTTCCTTTTAGAGAAGTAAAATGAATAAAACCCCTAAATATGTCGATTTATGTAATATCAAGCCATAATATGTAATGTGGGGTAAATATATAAAATATGTAGTATCAAATTTTAATATATTAATGGTAATTACAAGATTCGCAAAGATTTTTTTATTTACATACGGTTAGGTTGAAAGGAATATAATATGTAATCACATAAAAATCCGGTCCCTATTTATTAAACACTTCAGATATACATAAGAGAGAAGTTAATCATCAACCCTTCACTATTTAGAACAGTCTGCCAACGCTGGAGTAGTTTTTTGATTCCCCGTCTGTAGAAATCGCGTGGTTTTGAGTTAAAGAAGTCGTCAAGCCATGTCCGGAGCGCATTTTCATCCGGAAAGAAAGTTCCTCGAATGTTGTTCGATAGAGAGAGCGGAATAGGTGAAAATCTGAGGGCGCAAGATCAACCCAAATCCTGTATAGTGTTTTGTGTCAGGTTAGCAGAGTGCGGACAGGCATTATCGTGGAGTAGCATCACTTCCCGCAGTCTTGTTGGTCGTTTTTCTTGGATTGCGTGTGCAAGACGTCTCAGTTGATGGCAATAAATGTAGCACGATGGTGGAATGGCCACAGTTCATCACATTTGCCAGTTTTCGAGTACACTGACGTGGATCATTGTGGATTAATGTGTTTAAACGGTCTTTATCAAACCCTAAGGTCTTCCTGAACGTGGATTGTCACTAATATCAAAACGATCCTCCCTAAAATGAGAAAACCATTTTCTTGCCGTGCTCTCTCCGATAGCATTGTCACCATGAACGACGTAAATATTTCTAGCCGCCTCCGCTGCTTTCGTCCCTCTATCGAACTCAAAAGAAGAATATGTCGGAAATGTTCCACTTTCTCTACTTGACACTCCATTTTCTAGCGTCCACGGCTCCACTCACTATCTGCAAAAATGAAAACTTCAATATGTAAACTCAAGCACAACAATTTATTTATTTATTGTGGTAATAATTGTAACATAAAATATAATGTAAACAGAAAAAACTTTAGCTCACACCTGAAAGAGCAGAACTCGTGGTTAGGGGCGGATTCCTGATTTGAAATTAAGAAGTATATAAATTTGTCTTATATTTACTACACAATAAGAATATATAAATTTAAATTGACAATTTTTCATTATTTATAAATTGCATACACAACTTTTTTTAATTGAATACTAGAACTATTAGAATTGATATATATATATATATATATATATATATATATATATATGTATATATATAAATTTGTTAATATATTCTTGGGTCTAAATTACTACTATGATTAAATACTGTAGCAGTGTTGCATTTTGGTTTAAACAAATCTTAAAGAATTCATACCTTTTGTTTCATAACTGTGAGAATACTTACTTACTTACTGGCTTTTAAGGAACCCGGAGGTTCATTGCCGCCCTCACATAAGCCCACCATTGGTCCCTATCCTGAGCAAGATTAATCCAGTCTATACCATCATATCCCACCTCCCTCAAATCCATTTTAATATTGTCTTCCCATCTACGTCTCGGTCTCCCCAAAGATCTTTTTTCCTCCGGCCTCCCAACTAACATTCTATATGCATTTCTGGATTCGCCCATACGTGCTACATGCCCTGCCCATCTGAAACGCCTGGATTTAATGTACCTAATTATGTCAGGTGAAGAATACAATGCTTGCAGTTCTGTGTTGTGTAACTTTCTCCATTCTCCTGTAACTTCATCCCTCTTAGCCCCAAATATTTTCCTAAGCACCTTATTCTCAAACACTCTTAACCTATGTTCCTCTCTCAAAGTGAGAGTCCAAATTTCACAACTATACAGAACAACCGGTAATATAACTGTTTTATAAATTCTAACTTTCAGATTTTTTGACAACAGACTGGATGATAAAAGCTTCTCAACCGAATAATAACAGGCATTTCCCATATTTATTCTGCGTTTAATTTCCTCCCGAGTGTCATTTATATTTGTTACTGTTGCTCCAAAATATTTACATTTTTCCACCTCTTCG